>NC_079197.1:139135510-139353010 GCF_029499605.1 Hyla sarda | reverse complement strand
CAGAATAAAGAACACATGTCATTTTTACCATAAATTGTACGGCGTGAAAACGAAACCTTCCAAAATTAGCAAAATTGCGTTTTTCGTTTTAATTTCCCCACAAAAATAGTGTTTTTTGGTTGCGCCATACATTTTATGATATAATAATGAGTTATGTCATTACAAAGGACAACTGGTCGCGCAAAAAGGCCAAAATGGGCTGAGTCCTTAAGGGGTTAATATAAATCACATAAAATTATATTATCCTACCTGTCTTCCAATGTTCCGATCTCTGGCGGCTGCTCTCTTTTCCTGCACACACTCCCAATAATGGTCCCCTGCTTAAAAAAGATTTACCCGAATGTACCCGAATACCGAATATATACGAAAAATTAAACCCACCCGAATACGAATGTATCCGAAAAAAAATCAAACCCAGACACCTGAATACCGAATGTATCCGAAAAAAAATGAAACCTAGACACCCGAATACCGAATGTATCTGAAAATAAAAACTGAAAATATTACTGAACCGAACATTTTATAAAAAACTAAAAAACTAAACGAAAAAAAAAGAAAATTTTTCTTCTGCACATGTCTATCAGTAAGGTGTAAAATAAAATAAAAATGGTCAGGGTTAAATAAAATATTTGGCCTCCTTATATTATAATCATTTCTAAAGACATATTCTTATTAACCCCTTAAGGACTCAGGCCCATTTTGGCCTTAAGGACTCAGACAATTTAATTTTTACGTTTTCATTTTTTCCTCCTCGCCTTCTAAAATCATAACTCTTTTATATTTTCATCCACAGACTAGTATGAGGGCTTGTTTTTTGCGCGACCAGTTGTCCTTTGTAATGACATCACTCATTATATCATAAAATGTATGGCGCAACCAAAAAACACTATTTTTGTGGAAAAATTAAAACGAAAAACGCAATTTTGCTAATTTTGGAAAGTTTTGTTTTCACGCCGTACTATTTATGGTAAAAATGACATGTGTTCTTTATTCTGAGGGTCAATACGATTAAAATGATACCCATTATTATATACTTTTATATTATTGTTGCGCTTAAAAAAAATCACAAACTTTTTAACCAAATTAGTACGTTTATAATCCCTTTATTTTGATGACCTCTAACTTTTTTATTTTTCCGTATAAGTGGCGGTATGGGGGCTACTTTTTTGCGCCATGATCTGTACTTTTTTTTGATACCACATTTGCATATAAAAAACTTTTAATACATTTTTTAAAATTTTTAAAAAAAAAATTATTTAAAAAGGTAGGAATTTTGGAATTTTTTTTTTTTCGTTCACCCCGTTCACCGTACGGGATCATTAAAATTTTATTTTAATAGTTTGGACATTTACGCACGCGGCGATACCAAATATGTCTATAAAAAATGTTTTTTACGCTTTTTGTGGGTAAAATAGGAAAAAACGGACGTTTTACTTTTTTATTGGGGGAGGGGATTTTTCACTTTTTTTTACTTTTACTTTTACATTTTTTTACATTTTTTTTTACACTTGAATAGTCCCCATAGGGGACTATTCATAGCAATACCATGATTGCTAATACTGATCTGTTCTATGTATAGGACATAGAACAGATCAGTATTATCGGTCATCTCCTGCTCTGGTCTACTCGATCACAGACCAGAGCAGGAGACGCCGGGAGCCGCACGGAGGAAGGAGAGGGGACCTCCGTGCGGCGTTATGAATGATCGGATCCCCGCAGCAGCGCTGCGGGCGATCCGATCGTTCATTTAAATCGCGAACTGCCGCAGATGCCGGGATCTGTATTGATCCCGGCACCTGAGGGGTTAATGGCGGACGCCTGAGAGATCGCGGGCGTCGGCCATTGCCGGCGGGTCCCTGGCTGCGATCAGCAGCCGGGATCAGCCGCGCATGACACGGGCATCGCTCCGATGCCCGCGGTTATGCTTAGGACGTAAATGTACGTCCTGGTGCGTTAAGTACCACCTCACCAGGACGTACATTTACGTCCTGCGTCCTTAAGGGGTTAAAGGGGTACTCCAGTACTTTAAAACATATATCCTATTCCCAGAATAGGGCAAAATCATCTGATCACCCTTGATCTCCAGAATGGGACCCCATCTCTCCCTTTGCATGGAGCAGCTTGTTGGCACATGCTCCATGCATTTTATATGGGACCCGAGTACAGCACTTGTGTATCTCTGACGCTCCCATAGAAAATGCATGGAACACATGGTGACAAGTCGCTCCATGAACAAGGAGAGACAGGGCCCCGTTCTGGAGATCCCATGGGGTCACAGAGGTTGGACCCCCTCGATAAAATACTTATCCGCTATCCTTCAACAGTGAATAGACCCTGATGTGCAGCATTTAGTAGAGAGACCTCTTACCTTGTACTTCAGGGTATTTGAGAAGTATTAGAAAGCTATATCTCAACGTCATGGTTGTAGACTCTGTCCCAGCAAAGAACAAATCGACCACCATCCCCAGTAGGTTCCTTTCCTGAAACTCACTTTCTGGATTATTTTTTTCCTGAAAAAATAGTTTTAGCAGAATTTTCCATGTTTATAGTATTTCAATTAATTTTTCTAACTGTAACATGAAAGGCCATTGAAAATGATCAGATCTATGCAGAACAATTTTCCAACACATTCATCCGTACTGTGATCACTGACACCTTAACCTCTTAAGGACCAGGCCATTTTACACCTTAGGACCCGGCCATTTTTTGAACATCTGACCACTGTCACTTTAAACATTAATAACTCTGGAATGCTTTTAGTTATCATTCTGATTCCGAGATTGTTTTTTCATGACATAGTCTACTTTAACAAAGTGGTAAAAAAAATTTGTAACTTGCATCCTTTCTTGGTGAAAAATTTGAAAATTTTATGAAAAATTTGAACATTTAGCATTTTTCTAACTTTGAAGCTCTCTGCTTGCAAGGGAAATGGATATTCTAAATATTTTAAAAAAAAAATTCACATATACAATATGTCTACTTTATGTTTGCGTCATAAAATTGACAAGTTTTTACTTTTGGAAGACACCAGAGGGCTTCAAAGTTCAGCAGCAATTTTCCAATTTTTCACAAAATTTCCAAACTCACTATTTTTCAGGGACCAGTTCAGGTTTGAAGTGGATTTGAAGGGTCTTCATCTTAGAAATACCCCACAAATGACCCCATTATAAAAACTGCACCCCCCAAAGTATACAAAATGATATTCGGTCAGCCTTTTAACCCTTTAGGTGTTTCACAGGAATAGCAGAAAAGTGAAGGAGAAAATTCACAATCTTAATTTTTTACACTCGCATGTTCTTGTAGACCCAATTTTTGAATTTTTGCAAGGGGTAAAAGGAGAAAATGTATACTTATATTTGTAGCCCAATTTCTCTCGAGTAAGCAGACACCTCATATGTCTATGTAAAGTGTTCGGCGGGCGCAGTAGAGGGCTCAGAAGGGAAGGAGTGACAAGGGGATTTTGAAGAGTACGTTTTTCTGAAATGGTTTTTGGGGGGCATGTTGCATTTAGGAAGCCCCTATGGTGCCAGAACAGCAAAAAAAAACACATGCCATACCATTTTGGAAACAAGACCCCTTGAGGAACGTAACAATGAATTAAGTGAGCCTTAATACTCCACATGTGTTTCACGACTATTGCATATGTAAAAAAATAAAATAAAATTTCACTAAAATGTGTGTTTCCCCCCAAATTTCAAATTTTTGCAAGGGTTAATAGCAGAAAATACCCCCCAAAATGTGTAACCCCATCTCTTCTGAGTATGAAGGTACCCCATAAGTTGGCCTGTAGTGCACTACGGGCGAACTACAATGCTCAGAAGAGAAGGAGTCATATTTGGCTTTTTGAGAGCAAATTTTGCTTGGGGGCATGTCCCATTTAGGAAGCCCCTATGGTGCCAGGAGAGCAAAAAAAAACCCACCTGGCATACCATTTTGGAAACTAGACCCCTTGAGGAATGTAACAAGGAATAAAGTGAGCCTTAATATCCCACAGGAGTTTCACGACTTTTGCATACGTAAAAAAAAAGAATTTCACTAAAATGGGTGTTTCCCCCAAAATTTCACATTTTTGCAAGGGTTAATAGCAAAAAATACCCCACAAAATTTGAAACCCCATCTCTTCTGAGTATGGAGGTACCTCATAAGTTAACCTGAAGTGCACTATGGGCGAACTACAATGCTCAGAAGAGAAGGAGTCATATTTGGCTTTTTGAGAGCAAATTTTGCTCGGGGGGCATGTCGCATTTAGGAAGCCCCTATGGTGCCAGAACAGCAAAATAACCCCCACAAGGCATACCATTTTGGAAACTAGACCCCTTGAGGAATGCAACAAGGGGTACAGTGAGCATTTTCCCCCACTGGTGTCTGTCAGATCTTTGGAACAGTGGGCTGTACAACATTTTTAATTTGCACAGCCCACTTTACCAAAGATCTGTCAGACACCAGTGGGGTGTAAATTCTCACTGCACCCCTCATAACATTCCGTGAGGGGTGTAGTTTCCGAAATGGGGTCACATGTGGTTTTTTTTTCTTCTTTTTTGCGTTTGTCCAAACCTCTGCAACAATCAACCACCCCTGTGCAAATCACCTCAAATGTACATGGCACACTCTCCCTTCTGGGCCTTGTTGTGCACCCCCAGAGCACTTTGCGCCCACATATGGGGTATCTCCGTAGTCGGGAGAAATTGCATTTCAAATTTTTGGGGGGCTTTTTTCCCTTTTACCTCTTGTCAAAATGAAAAGTATAGGGCAACACCAGCATGTTAGTGTAAACTATTTATTTTTTTACACTAACATGCTGGTGTAGACCCCAACTTCACATTTTCATAAGGGGTGAAAGGAGAAAATTTGAGGCCTAAATTAGGGATTTGCATAGGGGTGGACATAGGGGTATTCTACGCCAGTGATTCCCAAACAGGGTGCCTCCAGCTGTTGCAAAACTCCCAGCATGCTTGGACAGTCAACGGCTGTCCAGCAAAACTGGGAGTTGTTGTTTTGCAACAGCTGGAGGCTCCATTTTGGAAACAGTGGCGTACCAGACATTTTTCATTTTTATTGGGGAGGGGGGCTGTGTAGGGGTATGTGTATATGTAGTGTTTTTTACTTTTTATTTTATTTTGTGTTAGTGTAGTGTTTTTAGGGTACAGTCACATGGGCGGGTGGTTACAGCGAGTTTCCCGCTGCGAGTTTGAGCTGCCGCGCAAAATTTGCTGCATCGCAAACTTGCAGCCTGATACTCACTGTAAGCCCCTGCCCATGTGAATGTACCCTGTACATTCACAGGGGGGGACCTCCAGCTGTTGCAAAACTACAACTCCCAGCATGCACAGTCTATCAGTGCATGCTGGTAGTTATAGTTTTGCAACAGCTGGAGGCACACGGGTTGGGAAACACTGAGTTAGGAAACAGACAATGTTTCCCAACCAGTGTGCCTCCAGCTGTTGCAAAACCACAACTCCTAAACATTCTCTGCATGCTGGGAGTAGTAGTTCGGCAACATCTTTAGAGCCAGATGTTGCCGAACTACAACTCCCAGCATGCTTGGAGTTGTAGTTTTGCAACATCTGGAGGACTACAGTTTGCAGACCACTAATACAGTGGTTCCCAATCTGTGCCCTTCTAGATGTTGCAAAACTACAACTCCCAGTATGCCAAAACTGTCCAGGCATGCTGGGATTTGTAGTTCTGCAACATCTGAAGGGCCAGATGGTACAGAACTACAACTCCCAGTATTCCTGGACAGTAAGGGCATGCTGAGGATGTGTAGTTTTGCAACATCTGGAAGGGCACAGTGGTCTCCAAACTGTGGACCTCCAGATGTTGCAAAACTGCAACTCCCAGCATGCCCAGACCCCAAGGGCTGTCTGGGCATGCTGGGAGTTGTAGTTTACAGGGTCCCATTACAGCAATGCATGTCGCTTTACGGCGACGTGCATTGCTGTAAAGGGCCCGACCGCGGCTGAAGATCAACTCACCTGTCGCCGCCACCTTCATCGCAGGGATCCGGGTCTTCAGGGACGAGGTAAGTACCGGGGCTGGTCCCCAGCACTCCCCCGTCCCCCGCCGAGTCCTCCGGTCTTCCTCCCGTCCTCTCCGGACTTCCAGGGGCCGGGTGGGAGGAAGTAACTGCCCCCCCCCCCCCCCTGCGATTGGTCGGTTAACTAACCGAAGAATCGCTCCGATACTTCAGCATGGTCCTGGCTGTCTGTGACAGCTGGGATCATGTATAATTACCGGGCGGTCGGGTCCCAGAGACCCGATCAGCCCGGTATCGCCGCAGATTTGCGGCAATTGCCGACATGGGGGGCCTACATGGCCCCCCTCGGCGTTTGCCCTGGATCCCTGCTGAAGGATTTCAGCAGGCATCCAGTTCCGATCTCTGCCCGGCGCGCGGCAGAGACCGGAAAACGCCAGGGCGTATGGATATGCCCTGGGTCCTTAAGGCCCAGGGTGTGATACGCCCTGGGTCCTTAAGAGGTTAAAGGGATACTCCACTGGAAGACATTTTTTTTTTTTTTTATGAACCGGTGCCAGAAAGTTAAACAGATTTGTAAATTACTTCCAATTAAAAATATTAATTCTTCCAGTACTTATCAGCTCCTGTATACTACAGAGGAAATCCTTCTCTTTTTTAATTTCCTTTCTATCTGACCACAGTGCTCTCTGCTGACACCTCTGTCCATGTCAGGAACTGTCCAGAGCAGGAGAGGTTTGCTATGGGGATTTGCTCCTACTCTGGACAGTTCCTAAAATGGACAGAGGTGTCAGCAGAGAGCACTGTGGTCAGACAGAAAGGAAATTAAAAAATAAAAGAGCTTCCTGTGTAGCATATGGCAGCTGATAAGTACTGGAAGGATTACTATTTTTAAATAGAAGTAATTTACAAATCTGTTCAACTTTCTGGCACCAGCTGATTAAAAAAAAAGAAAAAAAAATGTTTTCCAATGGAGTACCCCTTTAAGGCATCAGTCAGTGGTTTCCACAGTTTGCGGACCTTAGTCATGTGATGAAGCCTACCCCATTTTGATGAGGAAGAAATCAATGAGGTCCCGAGGGTAATTCTTATCGAGGGTGTCTTGGTGTGATTTTATCATTTCCTTCACAAATGTTTTTAACTTGACATTGTTTGCTAAGATTTTCTGGTGTGGTCCAGGAAGGCGTCTCATCAAACGGGGGAACATACCGAGAAGCTGAAAAATAGCGCCAATCATCTACAACGTGCTGTAGGTTTTAGAGATGAAGGATTAGAATTCACTCGGCAGAAAAATTCCAGATAGATATTTGGTGTGCAACAGGTGCTGGATTGCTCATATATGTGCTGTCTCCTTTGATGACAATGCATATACTATCCGAAATTTTAATTTCCTCCGCAGAATTTGTGCCATGTGCACAGTGCAGCAGAAACCCATAAAAGCAAAACGGTCATCCTGTAGGGTCAGTGAGTTAAATACGTACCTGCTGCATTGGGCGCAGACGGCGGGCCCGCCGAGTGAATTTGAATATTCATGACCGCTGGGCACATGTGCTCTTTAGGCACAAGCACTCACGTGACCAGCGACCATGAATATTCAAATTCACCCGGTGGGCTCGCCTCCAGCACTCAATTCACCGAAGATAGAAGGGGACCTTCGGAGGGACACCGCGCCAGACTGAAGGTACATATTTAAGTCACTGACCCCGCATTGGTCTCCTGTTCACTCACACTATAACCCAGTGTATTGGGTTTAGTGTGGGTAAACAGGATGACCGTTTTCCATTAAAATCCAAGGGAGGCTGCTGCATCCAGAACATGTAATAATTTTTTTAACCAAATTTCAAACATTGTGTGGTTTATTATTTTTGAGAAGAATGTCTTTGGGTGGTCCACCGTCCTGCATTATAGAGTCTTGTGAACTGTTGGATATGCGCTTGTTCTTATACAAAGGTATTTCTTTAAAACATTTCTAACATTTTGTTGTTTTTTGGAGGGGATTGTGAAGCCATTGTGTACGGGTGCATCAGCCAACTCCAGGCTGTGTCTTTCAGGCAATATATGGGTTGCTGATGCCGCAGAGGTGGGGCCTGGGTCTGGAAATTTCTAATTTTTGGATAGCGGGTGCTACCAATGAGAAATCTTTGACAAAAATGTCATTTATTGTGTAGTTTTTTTGGGGGGGATTGTGAAGCCCTGGTATGTAGTGTACTAGTGCATCAGCCAACTCCACGCTGTGCCATTCAGCCACTAAATGGTCTCCTCTTGCTGCCAACATGTCCACGCTATGTCATTCAGTCACTATATGGTCTCCTGACACTGATGCCACCACCAGGCTCTGTCATTGTGCTGCTGTGCGGCAGTGATTCTAAGAGTGATGCCGGTAATCTGCATGCTATTCTGAATAACAGTATTATTTCACTACCCCAGCACACTCCATATGCATTTTAGGACACAACAAAGTGTTCTATACCCCCTATAGAGGCTGTATGTAGGCTAGAAATAGCCTTTTTTAATATCGATTCACCGCAAACGAATTCGGATCGAAACAAACTTTTCGGGAAAATTCGACGAATCGGCCGAATCAAATTTTTGAAAAGTTCGCTCATCTCTACCCTCCACTCTAAATCCTTTTATTTGCTGATCTTCTCTGACTTTAACCGCCAGGGGTTAGACCACTAGCGCAAAAAGTGGAGGAGATAAGGGGCATCCCTGCCTTGTACCCCGGGTCACTAAAAAACTCTCTGATCTTTTCCCTTCTATACTTTTTCTAGCTTCCGCTCCATTATATAGCATCTTGATCATTTCCATATAATCCTTCTGAAGCCCATATTTTTCCAGTACTCCCCATAGGAACTCCCTCTCCACCCTGTCAAACGCTTTACTTGTGTCAAGTGACAGGATGGAGTGGGTTCCCTCTCTTCCCACCACCGACTGTACTCCGGTAAGGGTCCTGTAGATATTATGCTTGGTCATCCTACCTGGGATAAATCTGCACTGATCTTTATGCACCAGTTCCCCTACCTTTTTTTTCAAACGCAATGCCGGAGCATTCGCCAGGATCTTTACGTCAGTGTTCAATAATGATATTGGACGATATGATTCCATTTCTTTCTTATCTTTATTCGATTTCAACAGTAATATTATTTCTGCTTCTTTCATTTTTTCTTGTAAGGTTCCTGTTTTTAAATAACTATTTATAGTTCTAAGCAGAGCTGGGATAAGGATTCTTCAAAATTTCCTATATATTTCAAACGGGAACCTATACCCGCCGGGACTCGTGTTCCCTTTAATCTTATTTAAAGCTTCTTCTAACTCCCTAAGGGTCATTGGGCCCCCCCCCCCCCCCCCCGTTTCTTTCTCTTGTTGTATTGATAGTCTGGGCATCTTTATATCGTCCAAATATTTAACAATTATTTCTTTGGGGGGTTTAATCTCTGATGTGTATATTTTTTTTTAGTATTTTACAAATTCTTCTCTGATTTCCTCCGGGTCCCTACATACTTTCCCTGTACCACTTTTTATTTCATTAATATGAGATTTGCCTTGTTGATTCTGTATTATGTTCATGAGCCTTTTATTAGGTTTTCCTGACTCCCATAATTTTTGTTGTCCCAAAAATTGTAATTTATTCTTACTTTTTTCTTCTAAATACATATTTAATTTATTTTGATTATCTTTCCATGTTTCTTGCTTCTCTATGTTAGCAGGGTCCATTAGGTATCTTTCTTCTGCTTTTACCACCCCTGATATCAGCCCCTGCTCTTTTTCTCTCAATTCTTTCTTTTTTCTGGAGATGGCCCACATCACTTCTCCCCTCAAAAAGGATTTTGCTGTGTCCCATACCATCTGTTCTGATGTTGTACCCCAATTAAATAGGAAAAAATATGCTCCATATGCTCCTCTATCTTTTTTTTATGTCTATTAATTCCAACCAATAGGGGTTTATTTTTTTCATCCCACTTATTTCTGATATATGCATGTTAATATTCATTTCTATTGGGGTGTGGTCTGAGACACAGCGAGCAAGGTATCTTATTTTTTCGTATCTTAGGGGATCCCTCTTTATTTGCTAGTCCAACAGGGAGGTCCCACTGGGTTATGGGCTCTTACTAAATAAATCTCCAATCCCCTTCAGGAGGGGAAACCCCCCCTTTTCCGGGGAACAATGCCCTAACTTATAACCCAAATAAAATTAAACTTTTATTGTGATTGATTAAAATAACATGGAAAACGTGAAAATCAAATGTAGTGATTTAAAACTATCAGGAAATACAGGGTGTCTTCTAATGATTGCCCACTAGGTGGTGTTACAGTGTAAGTTATGGAGTTCTCTTTTTCCCCTATGCCGGTTCACTACCGTTACATAGTCACTCCACACTTAGACACAGCCTGTATTCCTGTCTAAAAGTGTATAGATGCTCTAACGTTTCGTTTGTGACCAAACTTCTTCAGAGAGCTGCCTAAACTGCGTTCAGCGTTCAGTGTGCTGGCACTATCTTTTATAATCTTACATTTGCGCGTCACTTCCGATGCTCCAGTGATGGATCTTGATCCAATCAGGGTATGGTTGGCGTTCCGTTGTTTCCGGCCGCCAAGGGTGCGCATGCCCATTACTATCATGGTATCCGGCCTCTCTATCTGTCTGCTGCGCCCGTTCCCGAGTTCGCGCCTGCGCCGTATGCAGGCCTCTTCTCCGTGGAACGCAAGCTTCGTCCGTTGAAGCGCAACATCTCTTTTTCATCAATGCGCATGTGCGTACCTTCCTGGATCTCCTCTTCTTAATTCTATATCTACTTCTTCAATATTAGAGCTTATTGCCTTTCTCTTCCATATCATGGATTTGCTAATATTCTAGTTCATCTATTTTTTCTTGTTTTATTATCTTATTATTATTTTTATATATGTATGTATATAATATACCAGATGTTACATATTATGTATGATTAAATTTTTTTATATTATTTTTTTTATATATTATTTTGTTATTATTCATCCATTTTGCTTCTTATTTTGGTGCATGTATATACATATATATATATATCTTATTTATCATCTTGCCCCATACACTGTTCCCTCCCCCTCATCATTTCTAAAGTATCATTTGCTCTGGTGCGGAGTAGATCCCTGGTTGTGTGCATTTATTGTTTGTGCCTTTATCATCCCAGATTTAGTGCGTTTATTATTTTACCAACTATCCTTCTAATTATTGTGTTCATTATTTACTAAACACCTTATGTGTATATAAGAGGTGTGTATATATGGTGTGTTCATTATTAACTTATTCACACGTATAAGTCATTATTTTCTTCTTTATTACCAGGTTTATTTACTCTCACATTCCTACAGCATTTCTCCTCATCCATCCCCGTCCATGGTGAGTATGTGTCCCCTAGTTATTATCATTAATGTATGGGGGGTAGGAGTGTGACATGGTGGAGGGGAGGGGGAAGGGGGGGAGGGGAAAAAAAAGAGAGGGGGGGGGAACCAGGGGAAGAGGAGGGGGGCAGGGTACGTTACTAGTCCATAGCTAGTGTAAGACTTCTTATCTCAGACTGTACTAGAATACGCAACTTGTTTTATTGTAGTCCTCTCCTTTCCATGGGGGACTGTTCTATTTTCGGCAATCTACCCTATTTGTTGCCAGTCTTGCTGTGATTTCCACATTTTCTTAGTTTTGCTCTGTTCCACAGTGTGTATCTATATAGACACAGGCTCTTAATTTTTCTTTCTTTGGTTTATTCAAGAAATGGTGTAAAGGAAAAACCTTTGTTTAAACCTCCAGGGCTTTTGCTCTTTAAACGGTAGATCCATTTAGCTTCTTCTTTAAGTAATAACCGATTTATATCTCCCTTTCTTGGGCCCATTTCATATTTCTCTAAACCCCAAAATTTGATCTCCTCTAGCTTATTTCTGTGTTTGTCTCTCATGTGCCTCGCGATGGGGGTATCGATTCCTGTCCTGATTGTACTGGCATGTTTGCTTATTCGCTTCCTCAGTTCTTGAGTGGTTTTTCCCACATACAATTTAGGGCATGTGCACTTGGCCACGTAGATAACATTACGGGTGCTACAATTTATAAATTTCCTGATGTCATATTTCCTTCCATCCTGTGGGTTAATAAAATCTTTGGTTTTTATCATGAACTTACATGAGGCACAATGCCCACATGGGAAAGATCCTTTTGGGGGGTCTGGTAGCCATGTGCCTGATTTTTGCACTGTTCCTCCTTCCTTATGATGGCTGTGAACGAGGAGATCTCGTAAGTTTTTCCCCCGTCTATAGGTTATGCTTGGTCTTTCCATTAGTATTTCATTCAGATCCGGATCAGATTTCAGAACCCTCCAATATTTGGTCAGGATGGTCCTTATCCTGGGGGCATAGGCATCATACGTGCCTATACATCTGATGGTCGGTTTTGCCGTCGGGACTCTTTTTGGTCCCAACAGGGTGACACGATCACTCTTTTTTGCCCTGTTGAATGCTTTCCTCATACATCTTTTGGGATACCCTCTGGTGACAAATCTCTCCATCAGGGTCCCACTTTCCTTGTGGAAGGTCCCTTCCTCAGAACAATTTCGCCTAGCACGTAGGTATTGACCTACTGGTATGCTGCGTCTCAGGATTTCAGGATGCCAACTTTCCCAATGCAGAAAGCTATTGGTCGAAGTTGGCTTCCTGTATATATCCGTTTGGATCTGTTGATTCTCATCTATGTAGATGGTTAGGTCTAGGAAATTAATACTGCGTCCTCCTACCTCTGCCGTAAATTTCATACCAATACTATTGTTATTTAGTTTCTCCACAAAATCCCCAAACAGATTCCCATCACCGTCCCAAAAAATTAAAACATCATCTATATATCTTCCCCAGAAAAGAATGTGCTCCGTGTATTGTATAAGCGTGTCACTAAAAACAATCGTGCTCTCCCACCACCCCAAAAACAAATTTGCAAAAGACGGTGCACAAGCTGTCCCCATGGCGGTGCCCCTCACCTGCCGGTAGAGGGCACCGCCAAAGAGAAAATAATTGTGAGTTAGGATAAAGTCCAGGAGTGTCAGAACAAATTGATTGTGCTTGTTAAAGTGTATACTCCGTGTGGAAAGAAAAGTGTATACCGCAATGATCCCTAGGTCATGTGCTATATTGCTGTAGAGACTCTCTACATCAAGACTCATTAACAAAGTGTTGTTATTCACCATTAAATCATTTATTTTCAGAACCGTGTCCTTAGTGTCCTTTAAATGTGAAGGAAGGGAAGATACAAAAGGAGTAAGTATTTTATCAACATATAAACTTATTTTTTCCGTTAGGTTATTGTTCCCAGAAACTATCGGACGGCCTTTAATTGGGTTGGTTGATTTATGTGTTTTTGGTAAGGCGTAGAACGTCGCTATTGTAGGATGGGTGTTAATCAGATAAGTGTGTTCGTCCTCTGAGACCAGTTGTTCCTCTTTTGCTAGGTCGAGCAAAGCCCGTAGCTCTCCCAGGTAGGGGGCTGTCGGATCCCTATCAAGGGGTTCATAGGTACCCCTGTCTTCCAGAAGGCTTTGGGCCATGTGAACATAGTCCTTTTTATCCATAAGGACGATGTTCCCGCCCTTGTCTGAGGGCTTAATTACTAGATCCTCGTTTTCCTTTATTTTCCTCAGGGCATTCTGTTCTGATCGTGTCAAGTTGGAGTGGATCGTGCTTCTATTCGGTTTGATGGATTTAATCTCTTCTGTGACCAAGTTCACAAACATCTCTATGTTGGAATATTGATTAAATGTGGGTGTTATTTTAGACCTTGGTTTGAGGTCTGTAAATGGTGCTTTCATGATCACCTCATCACCCTCGTTTTCTGAAAGAAGATCATATAGGGCTTCCAGGGCTGCTGATTCCCTGCTGCTTGAGCTAGTACCCTCACTATTATGTTCCTTATGCCATTTGTGTAGCGCTAACTTGCGCGCAAAGAGGTTTATGTCCTTCACCCACCCAAATTCATCGAATCTGGGTGTAGGTGTGAAGGACAAACCCCTTAATAGGAGGGTGCTTTCAGCTTCTTGCAACTGGTAGGATGATAGGTTTATAATTTGCATGTCTTTTACTCGTGTATTCTCCTTGGGGTTTATATCCATATTTAGATCTTGTTCCCTTATCGTTCTACCTGCGGGATGCCTATAGTCCATCCAGTTTGCAGATGCCCCGCATGAGCTGGTACTATTTAGATTCTCTAGAGTAGGCGGGGAGGTGGGGGGGGGGGGGAGACTGAATGTCGTCATGGTGGGCTGTGGAGCCCCCCCTGTTGTATCCAACCCCGTCTGGCCAGCTTGGCCTTGTGCCAACCCTAAAAAAGAAGAAGATGAGGGTACTTGAGGTTGTTATTTTAATCAATCACAATAAAAGTTAAATTTTATTTGGGTTATAAGTTAGGGCATTGTTCCCCGGAAAAGGGGGGGATTCCCCTCCTGAAGGGGATTGGAGATTTATCTCTTTATTTGCTAGGCACATGTCTATTCTTGATAGTGTTTGACATGTTTTGTTCCAACAGGAGTAAATTCTTTTTGCTGGATTTTTAACTCTCCACATATCTATTAATCCCACCTTGTCAGGGTGGGGGGGGGACACGGGTAGTGGATCCTCTGTGTCAGAGAGGCGATGGAGTGGGCCGTACCAGGGGAACGGAATCGAAGGGATTACTGGTTTTCACCAGAGCCCACCGCAAAGCGGGATGGACTTGCTGCGGCAGGTAATCCCCAGGTTGTTCCACCCGGTAGCTCCACCCGGTAGCGACTCAACCTCTCTGGCAGCTGGGACAGGCGCGGGACACAAGGACAAGGCAAAGGCAAGGTCAGACGTAGCAGAAGGTCAGGGCAGGTGGCAACGGTTTGTAGTCAGGGGCAACAGCAAAGGGTCTGGATACACAGGCAATAGGCTCACAAGAAACGCATTCACTGGCACAAGGCAACAAGATCCGGCGAGGACAGGAAGGAGTAGTGGGTTTTTAAGTGTAGGAGTGATTAGGAACTGATTGGGCCAGACACTAATTAATGGTGCACTGGCCCTTTAAATCTGAGAGACCCGGCGCGCCCTAGAGAGCGGGACCGCGCGCGCCGGGACTGAGCAGACGGAGGACGGGATGCGACCCGCGGGCAGGCACGTCCCGCCGTGCGGATCGCATCCCCGCCGGAGGGTTCAGAGCAGCATTCCTGGTCAGCGAGTCTGACTGGGGTGCTGCGAAGAGGAGCCGAACACGGCGAGCGCTCCGGGGGAGGAGAGGGACCCGGAGCGCTCTGCAATATTGTACCCCCCCTTACGTCTCCCCCTCTTTTTGGAACCAAGGAATTTGTGAATAAGCTCCTTGTCCAAAATATTGGCCTCAGGCTCCCAGGACCTCTCTTCAGGACAACAATTTTCCCAGTCAATTAGAAAAAATTGCAGCATCACACCGCCACGCACCCAGTAATCACCACTACTGCTATCTGCCTCCAAAGACACTACCTCTTTTTTCACCCCCACAGCCGGCTACCCGCTATCTCCCCCCGACTTCAAGGGAAACTAAGTCACCGACCTGGGGGATTTCTCCACGGTCAACGCCTCCCTGGCTGAGTCTTTTTTTGTCCTTCCCCCGGCCCTGAACTGCAACACCACACCGCTCCAGGTGAAGGCCGTACAAGCGGGGATCATCAACCAGTACCTGGAGAAAGTCACACTGGCCCTGCCACTGCAAGCATCACTACAAACCAGAACACAAAAAAGAAAAGAAAGAGAGGATGAAGAGGAGGAAAAAGAAACAAACACTTCCAGTAAAAGACTCTGAACCACCTACTCCATCCTCCACCCACCTGGACACAGTAAAAATCTTCAATCTGTCCAGCAAAACTCTCACTAAACACAATGAGAGTGTCCTCCAGAAAGGTCTGTCTTTTTGCCCATCAGCCAGACCAAATGACTTTACCCTGTTCCTGGACCTCAATGCCTACATCAGGAAATTAACTCTTAAAAGACATTTCAACCTACCCAGTCACTACACGAAAGAGACACCTTCAGCTGCACAGACAATGGTACCTGCCACACCGATTGATCCTCCACCACATCACAGTGGACTCAAACCCAAGTCCCTGTTCTTTCCAGCTCATCATAAAGGCAACTTCCTCGACACCTTTTTTTTTTTTTTTTAAATATGTTTTATTGAAGACTAAACAAACATCAGCCAAATCGCCTCACAAAACAAAATGGTACAAAGTGGAGTACACAAATAAAAAGGCACTGAGAACATGTACAAGTAGACAGAATGTAAACGACAGAATACCATAAAAAATCCGTCAGTAATCAGTGCAGTGAGGACATAAACTGAGGAAAACTGAGAACAGCCAGTTGGGAAACCTTAACACAAAGAGAGGGTAAACGAGAAGAACGAAAAAGGGGGATGGTATGTAGTATAAAGTTGGCAAAATAATATTAAAGAGAGGCCGTTGTGTAGAACTCAGCAGATACCGCCATATCCAGTCACGAGTGCTAAGCATAGTATTCCTACTGTTAAAGCAGACCCATGCGTCCATAGAGAGGAGGGAGTACATACATCCGGCAAAACAGCGCAACATACATAAAACAAAGGGGTACATACAACCACATTTAGAAATGAAAGGACAGTCATGACCCTAAATCTCTTCAGGGGGATGTAGAGTAGGAACACTGAGTCAATGGTGAGGAGCACCAGGGACCCCCCACAGAAAGAAATTTACCAGGGCATTTTTTATTCTTGTAAACAATATGGGAGAAGGGTATCATAGCATTAACCCAGGCTTTCCACTGAGACAGGGAAGGCGGGCCGGGGTCCATCCATTTGAGGGCAATCGCCTTCCTAGCAAAAAATAAGGATTCTCGCAGTAAAGTGCGCACATAATGTGGCCACACTTCCTCATCCAGAACTCCAAATAAGCAAATCAGAGGATCACACCCCGGGGGAGGTTGGACAATTGTGGCAAGAAGTCCAAGGACATCCTGCCAGAAGGATCTTATATCAGGACAAGCCCAAATAAGATGCCAAAAATCAGCTCTAGCCGCACCACATCGATGGCAGGCGTCCGAGTCAGAGCGACTCATTCTAAGTAATCGAATGGGGGTGATGTAACTATAATGTATAATATTTAATTTAATCAGTTTATTATTAGCAGAAGGAGATACTACCATATGTGAGGAAAGCATCTCCTCCCAATCATCTTTGGTCAGGTTGGAAATATGAGACTCCCAGTGTCGGACAGCCGGCAACCGGGAACGGGAGTTCTTGGCCTGAATGTGGTGCGTATATAGGATGGACACCAGTCCCCTAGGACTCTGCGATTTTAAAATACCAATAAGAGGGAAGGCCGATATGGGCGCACTTCCAGCAGGGAATTGTGTTGACAATGCATGACGGAGCTGTAAGTATTTAAAGAAACAATGTCGGGGTAAATCATATTCTGATTGCAATTGCTCGAAGGAACACAAAACATGATCCCTATACACATCGCCCAGAGTGAGTACACCAGCATTCATCCAAAAAGCAGAGTCTAGAGCATCACCCACATGAATGAGAAAGGGGTTGTGCCATAGAGGGGTATCAGACGGTATATCAGCATATCCAGATACTGACTTAGCGGCCCGCCACACCTTTACAGCCAGTTTATGGAGAGGTAAGTAAGTACGGCCCCCTAGGGTAGGACTCTCCAAGAGCATCCGGGGAGACACTGAGGGGACAAACCTATCCAAAGATTGTTCAGAGTCTGGCATGGAGTCTCCCAGAACCCAATGTCTAATATACCTTAACTGCCCCGCCAGGTAATACAAGTAAAAATCAGGAAGGGACATACCCACCTCCAGCTTGGGACGCTGGAGAGTGGTGAGACTAATCTTAGGTCTACTAGGTCCCCAAATAAACGGAGACATAAGGGAGTGTACAGAGTCAAAAAAGGATTTAGGGACAGGAACAGAAGCATGTTCCAGTGTATACAATCATTTGGGGAGAATAATAAGTTTGATAAGATTAATACGTCCAGAGACAGACAGTGGCAGCTGGGCCCATATCCTAAACTTAGATTTAATGTAGGACAGGAGGGAAAGAACATTGACCTCAAGATCCAGTAAGGGATCCCTATTAATATACACCCCCAAGTATTTAAACGTAGTGACAACCGGGAGACCACCTAACGTCGGGGGCCATGCTCTAGGCAGCAGTGGCATGACCGCCGACTTGGACCAATTAATGAATAGTCCCGAAAAAAATCCAAAACGATCCATCAGGTCAATCACATAGGGGAGCATTGTAGTGGGGTCAGACACAAAGAGGACTGTGTCATCGGCATAAAGGCCTATGCGTTCCTCCCTACCCCCCACAGACATGCCCCGGAAACCAGGATCCTGTCGTATACGCAAAGCAAGGGGCTCCACCGCCACCGCAAACAGAAGCGGGGACAGGGAGCACCCCTGACGCGTACCTCGACCTCGGTGAAATAGAGGAGAGCACACGCCATTCACAAGGACCTGGGCCCGCGGGCACCTGTAAAGGAGGGAGACCCAGGACCTAAAATTGGGACCAAAGCCAAACCTACAGAGCACTTCTAAGAGGTAGCCCCACTCAATCGAATCAAAGGCCTTGGCCGCATCCAGCGACGCCAAGGCCCAGTCCCCTCCCATAGCACCACCCACCTGGACGGCAGTTTGGACACAACGGATATTATCCGAAGTGGATTTGCCTGGCATAAAACCGGATTGATCATGATGCACAAGCGATAGTATAACCCGATTCAGTCTATTGGCCAGGGCTTTAGTTAGAAGTTTATAATCAAGATTCAATAAGGAGATTGGTCTGTAGGAACCGCACTCCATAGGGTCTTTATCAGGTTTTAGGAGGACAACAATCGTCGCCTCATATAAGGAATCAGACAGGACCCCATCAACAAAGGCTCTGTCATACATAGCTAGCAGAGGAGGCAGGAGTACTTCACTGTACTTCAGATAAATCTCTAAAGGGAGGCCATCAGGGCCCGGAGACTTACCCTTGGCCATGTCAGCCAAAGCATCCTGCAACTCCAAGAAAGTGAGGGGAGCATCAAAAAAGTCCCTATCTTCAGCAGAAAATTTAGGAAAATCAATGCCGTCCAGGTAGGCAGCCAACTCAGCAACACTATACTGCACCTGTGAAGTATACAAAGTAGAATAAAACGTAGAGAAACATTGCAACATCTCATCATTACCCAACATGACGGACCCATCCGAGGCCCGGAGTTTAAGAATAGGAGCAACAGAGGAGTTTTGTCTGACTATATGAGCCAATAATTTACTAGATTGGTTCCCGTGCTCAAAGTAAAACTGTTTGGTGAAGAATAATTTCCTATTGGCCCTTTCGTGGAGGTGCAACATATATTGCTGCCCCTCCCGCAGCCATAAAATCTCATTAGCCTCCGACAGGGCCGCCACATAACGGGCCTCCAATTGTGCACAACTCTGAGCCAGTTCCTCCTCCCTCCTAACTGTGGACCTCTTGATGAATGAAATAGTAGATCGCAAGCACCCCCTCAGATAGGCTTTCAACGTTTCCCACACTAGTGCCGGGGACCCCTCGGGGGCATTAGCCTGAAGAAATACCTGAAGTTGATCAGGGATTCTGTCATTAGGGCCAATCTGATCCAACCAAAAGGGGTGGATCTTCCATCTACGCGGTGTACCAGAACCGACCATGGAGACATCAAGTAATAGGGGAGAATGGTCAGATATAGCACGCGGCTCATAGGAGATCGTGGTGACCTGAGATAGAAGGAGCGAGTTACCACACGCCAGGTCGATTCTGGACAGCGCATGACGTCCCAAAGTGTGGCATGAGTACTGTCTAGTATGTGGGAACCTCTCACGGTATATGTCTACCCACCCCACCTCCCCCAGAAATGAGGAAAGGGAATCCCCACCAGTAGCCAGGACAGTACCTCTAGTGCTATGACGGTCTAGTGTAGGGTCGAGCACCATATTAAAATCGCCCATACAGAGGACCCGTGCTGAGGGATAATCAGCAGCAAAAGTGACAGCCTTATGTAATATATCCATAGAGGCGGGGGGGGGGGGGTTATAGATGAAAAGAAACACATACGGGACATTGTTCAAGTATGCATGTACAAAGATGTAACGGCCCTGAGGGTCTCTACGGAAAAAGGAAGGAGAAGAGGAACTAGAGGCAATTGGGAGAGAGGAGAAGAAGAACAAAAGAGAGAGCAGCATCAAATCCCTCGTGGGGAAGGGTACAATAATATATACAAGTCAAATTGCACACGGGCGGGGGGAGAGGGGGGGGGGAAGGAGAGGAAGGGAAAGGGAAGGGTAAGAAGGATATGGATTGGGAGAGGGGTAAGAAAACATAACAAAATGAAGAGAGGTGTGGGGGAAAAAAGAGGGGGAGGGAGGGGGGGAAAGGAAAAAGGGGGGACGGTGCAGGTATAGGCTAATATGCCGGGGTGCACCCCAACGAGTGTCCACCAGAGGGGATGTGTATATTGCATAAAGTGGAGAGACCAGGGAGATGAGACACAAAAACAGTTCGGCACAGACATCCGGACATCGTCCACAGTATGAGTTATAGAGGTAGTCCAGGATAAAAATCCCCGTATGCCCCTGAGCGCACATACCGGAATGCCAGGGAGCTGAAACCTAGAAAAGGCGCAGCAGAGCATCCAACATGGTGCCCATAGCACAGTCCACGGTACAATCAGGTGGTCAGGTAGTAACAGAGGTCCGCCACAGAAACCGGTCCCATGTACCAGGAGGGGGGGGGGGGAATACAGCATCAGGGCTTGGGGAGGGAGGTGGAAGTCCAGGGGACCAATTGGGAAGGGGGTGCCCAGGAATGGGAGAGGGGCACAGTACCTGCTCCGTGGCATAGAGGTCCCGAGCTGCAGCCATACATGAAGCAGGAGAAGAAAAGGGCCCCTAGAACCGTCCCAGTCCGAGTGCAAGATAGCAGGTCACAAGTCTATAGCGGGAGGTCCCGGATCAGCGCCGCCCGCGCAGCCTGTCATCCGCCTCAGCCGGGGAGGAGAAAAAGATGGCTCGGTCTCCGTCTACCACCCGGAGGCGTGCAGGATAAGCCATAGAATAGGGCACACCACGCTACCTCAGCCGAGCCTTCACCGATGTGAAGGAGGCCTTCTTGCGCTGCAGGTCAGATGAGAATTCAGGGAAAATGGATAACTTAGCATTGTGCAACTTGATTTCAGGAAGTCGTCTAGCAGAACGGAGAATCAGGTCTCTGTCGTTACAGTTGAGAAAGCGCGCCAACAGCGGGCGCGGGGGTGCCCCAGGAACCGGTTGCCTAGCAGGAACCCTATGCGCCCTCTCCACAGCATAGGCCACTGAAAACTGAGCGTCCGGGAAGAGTTCTTTTATCCAGGTTTCAACAAAGGCCCCGGGGTTCTGGCCCTCTGCCGGTTCAGGTAGGCCAATCACCCTGATGTTATTCCGGCGCAGCCGGTTCTCTAAATCATCATTTTTTCTGCCGGGCGCTCTCCAACTGCTCCTGCACCTCCCGGAGGGAAGAGGGCAAGGGCTACACAGAATCCTCTAGCGTTGAGACTCCGTCTCCGTTACCCGCTCACGGAGGGTCTGCATGTCCTGACGCAGGAGGCCGACGTCTACCCGTACCTCCTCCAATTTGCCGATAAGAGACGTCCGACAGTCTTGGATAGCCATGAGAAGGGTGTCACTAACCTCCCGCAGAGTTAGTTCAGGAGAGTCCGGGAGATCAGGCAGCAGGCTCTTCACCCCCGCTGCTGCAGAGCGCGCTCCGGCCTGCCCAGCGCCATCTTGTTTTTCAGCACGGGCATAATCTCGGAGCTTCTCGACCGCCGTGCGGTCTTTTTGTTTAGCCTGATCCGGTTGAGGAGGCATATTACGGGTCCTCAGTCGGGTTTGTGGGGTCAAAGTCTCCAGGATTCAGTCCAGGATAATGAAATTGCAGGTCCTAAGCGGGAGCACTTATACCATGAGACCGCTCATTTCAACCGCTAAGCCACGCCCCTTCCTCGACACCTTTGCCGCCGGAGTATCAACTGACTTTGAGAGACTCTGCAAACCCTCCAACAGACCTAAAGGCCAACATCCCAACAGAGAAAAGCCATCAAAGAACTGGCAGATGATCTCGACATCGTCATTAAATCAGCTGACAAAGGCGGCGGCATGGTCCTACTTAACAGAACAGACTACCTGAATGAATCACAAAGGCTCCTCTCCGACCGCACCTTCTACAGCAAGTTGTCAAGAAACCCCATCACTGACCAACAGAAAGAACTCAGCAAATTACTCAACCATGGTCTGACAGAGGGCATCATCACAAAGCAGGAGTACAACTATATTAACATCACAGAGCTGGACACCCCTTTGTTCTACTACCTGCCAAAAGTCCGCAAAGACCAAAATAACCCACTCGGCAGACCTATCATCGCCGGCATCAACTCCTTGACATCGAATCTGTCACAGTACGTGGACGTCATCCTACAGCCATACGTCCAAGCGCTACCCTCTTACACCAGGGACACCACAGACTTCATCAGCTCCATCCTCGAGGTTAAGTGGGAAAGTCACTACAGCCTGCTGACTATGGACATTACATCACTGTACACTATCATTGACCACCAACTGCGAATTGCTTCAGTATCCCACTTTCTTCAGAGTGATCCCACCATGCCACCACTCCAGCGCCAAATCATCTTGGACAGCATCCTCTTCATCCTGCAGAACAATACGTTCCAGTTCAACGGCAGCATCTACCACCAGTGCTGTGGCACAGCGATGGGGAGCCGATTCGCACCTAGTCTCGCTAACCTCTTCATGGGACACTTCGAAGATACTGTACTGTACAGACATGAACTGTTCAAACACTGCATACTGTACAAAAGATACATAGATGACATCATCATCTGGGACAGCTCTAAGGAGAATCTTAACAACTTCCTCCCGTCCCTCAATGAAAACTCCTGGAACATCCAATTCACCTCTAACCACTCAGGGGACTCCATTGAATACCTGGATGTCATTGTCTACCACACCAAGGACAACCAGGTCCAGACTAAGACCTACTTCAAGTCAGTGGATGGGAACAGCTACCTAAACTATGACGGCTGCCACTTTAAGAAGTGGACACAAAACATCCCCTTTGGTCAATACAAAAGAATCAGAAGAAACTGCACCAAACCCTCAGACTTTGTGGACCAAAGTAGAATCCTGGACCAGCGTTTCAAATCCAAAGGCTACCCCACCTCACTCATCAACCAGAGCAAACTCAAGGCTAGCAAATTCTCACAGAAAGAGTGTTTGAAACCTAAGGTCACCAACAATGACCCACCTGAACATACCCACTCCTTCAACTTCATCACTACCTACAATGATGACCACAAGAGCATCAAGAAAATCATCACTGACCACTGGAAGACCCTCCTGCTGGACCCCTTCCTTAAAGACATTTTGCCACCAGACCTAATATCACTTTCAGAAAGAACAGGTCTCTCAAAAATATGCTGGCACCCAGTAAACTCAAAGCACCAAAGAAACAAGCTACCCTGCTGGACACCCCACCTATCATACAAGTGCAGCAAACCCCTCTGCAAATGCTGCAACAACATTGCGAATAAATGCACCAAGTTCACCTGCAGGATCACCAACATCACTTACCCCATCAAGAGTTTCATCAACTGCAGCACCTCCTACGTGATCTACCTCCTCGAGTGCCCCTGTGGTCTCCAGTACGTCGGACGTACCATCCAACCACTGAATCAGCGCATTAACAAGCATAGATCCAATGTCACCAAGGGGTACCAACTCCACAGTGTCTCTAGGCATGCAGCGGAAAAGCAGAGCAGTGACTTCAGGTGTCACACCATCACACCCATTGAACACATCTCCGCCGACACCGCCCACCGCTTCGCAGTACTGAGGAAACGTGAAAACTTCTGTATCTTCACCCTCAAAACCTTGACCCCCTCTGGTCTGAATGAATACATCAAAAACGTCACGTAATATATACCCTTAGTCCACCCACTGATGCCAGATAATGGCAGTACAAGGTCCCGATGACATCTTGACAGCCACACCAGAGGCCACCTCACAGCAAGCCGCCGCCAAAACCACAGTGTCTCTCCCCTCCCCTTCAACTTCTTTACTCCCTTATATGTTTACAGCTCCTCCATGACAAGTTCCAAGTGTGTTCCGGACTTCGATGACAGCCGCACCAGATGCCTCCTCACTGCGGGACAAGCTGACATCAAGCCGCCGCCAATACCTCCTGTCTCTCCCCTCCCCTTCTACCTCTTTACTCCCTTACAGGTTTCCAGCTCCTCCATGACAAGTTCCGACTGTGCTCCGGACTTCGATGACCTCCAGATTAGATGACAGCCCGCCCGGACGATGATAAAGTCTGACACCGGCATCCTGACAGCACTACAACACATCCCTCTTCGTGATTGGTCGCCGCCGGGACCTGCCCAGCAGCTATTGGTCCTAATATTCAAAATGGATTTGCCGCCGATGCTTCTAGGAATCTCCCGTAGAGGATATACACGTCTTCATTCTGATTGGCTGCCACCCGGACCGGTCCAACAGCCATTGGCTGACATTTTTTAACTTTATTCTGCCGCCACAAGCGACAAAGACTTGCAACCCAGATTTATACGTCCCCCCTCTGATTGGCTCATCTAAGATCTCGGACAGCCAATCAGCATCCAGCCCACTATCCCCCTACACACCTTTGGACTATATCTCCACACGGCCTATGTTCCCCTATGACAGCGTAACTGTACACAGCCAAGTACGGCTCGCTGCTGATTGGCCACCTCTTCACTTCTCGCAGCAAGCGGCCAATCAGCTTCAAGAAGCTCGTCTCCATTCATTCCCTACAGCGGCAACCCTGCACAGCGATGACAGCCTCCTCCTACGGCCTCCTGATTGGTCCCACGGACGCCGGCAGCTTCCTGATTGGTCGCCACCACGGACATTTCTCGCAGTTCAGTTTGAACTTCCAAATACTTCTGTAAAAGACTATACCTATGATTTTTTACATGTTTTATGTGGTTTTCATGCCCCTTCTTTGAATGTGTTTTATTATTTAGGTCTTTAATGCCCGGCCCTTACCTGGCCCCGGCATCTACCCCACATGACGTCACCAGCTTACCTGGTTTTGGCGCAATTTTTTCATGTATTTAAACACGTATACCTGTTACCTTGCCATACAGCAACCACCTGCAATTGAAAAAGGGAGCTGTGACTCCTAAAACGCGTCTTGCTTTATTTATTATTTTCTTTGTTTTCTTATGTTGTAAGAATAAATTATTTTGCATCAATACCCATGACTTGGGTTACTTCCTTGGGAGCGCCATCACAGCTTTTTTCTCCTATACTTCTACATTTCTCTACGGACTCTCCTCTGGGCTCCGTCCTCATGCTGCTGGCCTGCATACCAAGCTACCATCACCGGCAAGGAATACGCTACCCCTACCTGGGTACCCACCTACATCGGCTAAAGACCTACACTGGACCCGGAACTACCTCCGCTTTTTTTCCTCCATTTACTGCTGAGGGTGCGGGGAGGACACGGGTAGTGTATCCTCTGTGTCAGAGAGGCGATGGCAGGTAACCCCCAGGTCGTTCCACCCGGTAGCGACTCAACCTCTCTGGCAGCTGGGACAGGCTCGGGACACAAAAACAAGGCAAAGGCAAGGTCAGACGTAGCAGAAGGTCAGGGCAGGTGGCAACGGTTCGTAGTCAGGGGCAACAGCAAAGGGTCTGGATACACAGGCAATAGGCTCACAAGAAACGCTTTCACTGGCACAAGGCAACAAGATCCGGCGAGGACAGGTAGGGGAAGTGGGTTTTTAAGTGTAGGAGTGATTAGGAACTGATTGGGCCAGACACCAATTAATGGTGCACTGGCCCTTTAAATCTGAGAGACCCGGCGCGTGCGCGCCCTAGAGAGCGGGACCACACACGCCGGGACTGAGGAGACAGAGGACGGGGCAGGTGAGCAGAACTGGATGCGACCCGCCGCGCGGATCGCATCCCGCCGGAGGAATAAGAGCAGCACTCCCGGTCAGCGAGTCTGACCGGGGCGCTGCGAAGAGGAGCCGAACACCGCGAGCGCTCCGGGGGAGGAGAGGGACTCGGAGCGCTCGCCGTTACACACCTCGACAATATTTTAATAATGGGGACCCCTTTTTTTTATTACAACCCTATTTTTACCCCTTAACCTATCTATTTCTTCTTCCATTACTGAATTAAGATCACCCTGTATAAAGATGGGGCAATTATTTTTCTCCTCGCAAAATTCTAATATCCCCTCTAACACCCTGTGCGTAAATGGAGGGGGTATATATACAAATGCAATTATACAGGTAAGCCCCTCTAAATTTCCATGCAAAACTACATACCTTCCATATTTATCTATACATTTGCCGTACAATTCCCATTTAATGTTTCTGTGAATTAAAACAGATACTCTCCTTGATTGTGATGTAAAACATGAGTGATAAATAAACGACCACCAATTTCTTTTTAACACCCCTATTGTTTCCTGCTTTAGGTGGGTTTCTATTAATCCTACTACTCCCGGTAAGTAATTCTTTATAACTTCCATAACTGCAACTCTTTTTACCTTATCTCCTAATCCGCTAATATTCCACGCTATCAAGCGTGTACCTAACTGTGTCATTTTATCCTTTTAGTTCTTCCGGCATTTTCGGCCGTATGCAGTTTCCCGACCGACGCGATCAACCACGTTTTTGCCTACGGTCGGGAAACCGCATACAGCCAAAAACGCAGCCGACCGGAGGCTCATAGACATGCATTAAATACGGTTCCCCTATACGGCTGAGTGCGGGCGCCACGATTAAGCCCCCTCCTCCCAGCCGTATACGGGAACTGTAAGTACAAAACATGGTGTGAAACCACCCTTAGACATGGATAAGTTCACCACACTTCTGTAGGTAATATTAAAGAAACCCTTGGCCCACAGCTAGATTTACCACTGTTCTGCTGTCAGTAGTAGTAAGTACAGTCCTGTAGTCAGGGGCGTAGCTAGAAGTCTGAAAGAACATTTTTGCATCCCGGAGTACTGTACGGCTTATTCATGCTCCTCCATCCAACCCCCCCCCCCCCCTGTCCTCCACGATGTTCCTTTTCCGAACCCCCCCCCATCTGTCCTCCATGTTCCTTTCCCCCCTCCCCTCTGCCATACTCCATGCCAGTGTTTCCCAACCAGGGTGCCTCCAGCTGTGGCCAAACTACAACTCTCAGCATGCCCAGACAGCCTTTGGCCGGCACCGTCTCCTGTGTCTTCTCCCGTCAGCGTCCCGCGTACGCAGGGTCACGTGTGGCTCAATCTCGGCCTCAGTAACAAGGCTGGGGCCCTAGTACAGGGCCTAAACTAGATCTCAGCCATGAGGTTTCAGGATCAGGAGGAGGCGCTAGCTCTCACTTCCACCCATCATGCTCAGTGTCGATTTTAAATGTATTTTTGTGCTCTCTTTAAGTTGACATTAGAGATGAGCGAATTTACAGTAAATTCGATTCATCACGAACTTCTCGACTCGACAGTGGAGGACTTATCCTGCATAAATTAGTTCAGCTTTCAGGTGCTCCGGTGGCTGGAGACTCTCTCCTAGGACTGTATCCACCGGAGCACCTGAAAGCTGAACTAATTTATGCAGGATAAGTCATCAACTGCCGAGCCGAGAAGTTCGTGACGAATCAAATTTACTGTAACTTTGCTCATCTCTAGTTAAAATATACCAGTAAGGTTAGGGTTAGGGTTAGGGTTTTCCCACAGAAGAGTTGTGTGGCTTATACAGTTTTAAATCTCATTTAGTACCCTCCTTAAGTTAAAATGTACCAGAAAGGTAGGGTTAGGCTTTTCCCAAGGAAGAGTTGTGTGGCTGATACGATTAAAAATTTGTATTATTCTGCTCTCCTTAAGTTGACATGTACAAGGAAGGTGGGGTCAGGGTCGTAGAGGAGTTGTGTGGCTCAAACTATTTTAAATGTCATTTGGTTCTCTCCATAAGTTAAAATGTACCAGGAAGGTTGGGTTAGGGTTTTCCCAAGGAAGAGTTGTGTGGCTGATACGATTTTTAACCTCTTAAGGACCCAGGATGTACGGCGACGTCCCCGCATTTTCCGGTCCCTGCCGTGCGCCGGGCAGAGATCGGAAGCGGATGCCGAGGGGGGCCATGTCTGCCCCCCATGTCGGCGATCGCCCCTGCGATCTGCGACGATACCGGGCTGATCGGGTCTCTGGGACCTGACCGCCCAATAATTTAGCATGATCCCGGTTGCCACAGACAGCCAGGACCATGCTGGAGGCTAGGAGCGAGGTGGCAAGTCCGTCGGTTAGTTAACCGAACAATCGCGGGGGGGCGGTTACTTCCTCCTGCCCTGCCCGGCCCTGGTACTTACCTCGTCCCTGGATCCCGGCGGCGGAGACGGTGATGACAGGTGAGTTGATCTTCGGCTGCGTCGCGGGACCTTTGCAGCAGTCCAGACCGCCGTAAAGCAATCTGGACTGCTCCATCTGGCCCCCTTACACTACAAATCCCAGCATGCTCAGACAGCCCTTGGCGTCTGGGCATGCTGGGAGTTGCAGTTTTGCAACATCTGGAGGTCCATAGTTTGGAGACCACTGTGCCCTTCCAGATGTTACACATCCTCAGCATGCCCTTACTGTCCAGGAATACTGGGAGTTGTAGTTCTGTACCATCTGGCCCTTCAGATGTTGCAGAACTACAACTCCCAGCATGCCTGGACAGTTTTGGCATACTGGGAGTTGTAGTTTTGCAACATCTGGAAGGGCACAGATTGGGAACCACTGTATTAGTGGTCTGCAAACTGTAGTCCTCCAGATGTTGCAAAACTACAACTCCAAGCATACTGGGAGTCGTAGTTCGGCAACATCTGGCTCTAAAGATGTTGCCGAACTACTACTTCCAGCATGCCTGAGAATGTTTAGGAGTTGTGGAGGCACACTGGTTGGGAAACATTGTCTGTTTCCCAACCCATGTGCCTCCAGCTGTTGCAAAATAATAACTACCAGCATGCACTGATAGACTGTGCATGCTGGAAGTTGTAGTTTTGCAACAGCTGGAGGCTCCCCCCCCCCTCTGTGAATCTACAGGGTACATTCACATGGGCAGGGGGCTTACAGTGAGTATCAGGCTGCAAGTTTGCGATGCAGCAAATGTTGCGCGGCAGCCCAAACTCGCAGTGGGAAACTCGCTGTAATCCCCCGCCTGTGTGACTGTACCCTAAAAACACTACACTACACTACACTACCACAAAATAAAATAAAGAGTAAAAAACACTACATATACACATACCCCTACACAGCCCCCCTCCCCTCCCCAATAAAAATGAAAAACATCTGGTACGCCACTGTTTCCAAAATGGAGCCTCCAGCTGTTGCAAAACAACAACTCCCAGTATTGCCGGTCAGCCGTTAACTGTCCAAGCATGCTGGGAGTTTTGCAACAGCTGGAGGCACCCTGTTTGGGAATCAAATGCGCATGGCGCTCTCTCACTTCGGAGCCCTGTCGTATTTCAAGGCAACAGTTTAGGGCCACATATGGGGTATCGCTGTGCTCGGGAGAAATTGCCTAAAAAATTTTTGGGGGGCTTTTTCTCCTTTCACCCCTTATGAAAAGGTGAAGTTGGGGTCTACACCAGCATGTTAGTGTAAAAAAAAAAATTGTTTACTCTAACATGCTGGTGTTGCCCTATACTTTTCATTTTGACAAGAGGTAAAAGGGAAAAAAGCCCCCCAAAATTTGTAATGCAATTTCTCCCGACTACGGAGATACCCCATATGTGGGCGCAAAGTGCTCTGGGGGCGCACAACAAGACCCAGAAGGGAGAGTGCACCATGTACATTTGAGGTGATTTGCACAGGGGTGGCTGATTGTTACAGCAGTTTTGTCTAGTTTCCAAAATGGTATGCCATGTGGGGGTTATTTTGCTGTCCTGGCACCATAGGGGCTTCCTAAATGCGACATGCCCCCCCCCGAGCAAAATTTGCTCTCAAAAAGCCAAATATGACTCCTTCTCTTCTGAGCATTGTAGTTCGCCCGTAGTGCACTTCAGGTCAACTTATGGGGTACCTCCATACTCAGAAGAGATGGGGTTACAAATTTTGGGGGGTATTTTCTGCTATTAACCCTTGCATAAATGTGAAATTTGGGGGGGAAACACACATTTTAGTGATTTTTTTTTATTTTTATTTTTTAGGTATGCAAAGGTCATGAAACCTCTGTGGGGTATTAAGGCTCACTTAATTCCTTGTTACGTTCCTCAAGGGGTCTAGTTTCCAAAATGGTATGCCATGTGGGGGTTATTTTGCTGTCCTGGCACCATAGGGGCTTCCTAAATGCGACATGCCCCCGAGCAAAATTTGCTCTCAAAAAGCCAAATATGACTCCTTCTCTTCTGAGCATTGTAGTTCGCCCGTAGTGCACTTTAGGTCAACTTATGGGGTACCTCCATACTCAGAAGAGATGGGGTTACAAATTTTGGGGGGCATTTTCTGCTATTAACCCTTGCAAAAATGTGAAATTTGGGGGGAAACACACATTTTAGTGAAAATTTTTTTTTTTTTTTTTTACATATGCAAAAGTCGTGAAACACCTGTGGGGTATTAAGGCTCACTTAATTCCTTGTTACGTTCCTCAAGGGGTCTAGTTTCCAAAATGGTATGCCATGTGTTTTTTTTTGCTGTTCTGGCACCATAGGGGCTTCCTAAATGCAACATGCCCCCCAAAAACCATTTCTGAAAGACGTACTCTCCAAAATCCCCTTGTCGCTCCTTCGCTTCTGAGCCCTCTACTGCGCCCGCTGAACTTTTTACATAGACATGAGGTATGTGATTACTCGAGAGAAATTGGGCTACAAATATAAGTATACATTTTCTCCTTTTACCCCTTGTAAAAATTCTAAAATTGGGTCTACAAGAAAATGCGAGTGTAAAAAATGAAGATTGTGAATTTTCTCACTTTGCTGCTATTCCTGTGAAACACCTAAAGGGTTAAAATGCTGACTGAATGTCATTTTGAATACTTTGGGGGGTGCAGTTTTTATAATGGGGTCATTTGTGGGGTATTTCTAATATGAAGACCCTTCAAATCCACTTCAAACCTGAAATGGTCCCTGAAAAATAGTGAGTTTGAAAATTTTTTGAAAAATTGGAAAATTGCTGCTGAACTTTGAAGCCCTCTGGTGTTTTCCAAAAGTAAAATTTTATGATGCAAACATAAAGTAGACATATTGTATTTGTGAATTAAAAAAATATTTGGAATATCCATTTTCCTTACAAGCAGAGAGCTTAAAAGTTAGAAAAATGCAAAATTTTCAAAATTTTCATCAAATTTTGGGATTTTTCACCAAGGAAGGATGCAAGGTACCACAAAATGTTACCACTATGTTAAAGTAGAATATGTCACGAAAAAACAATCTCGGAATCAGCATTCACTAGATTCAAATCCCTTTTCCGTGCTGTTAACCACCAGGAAGCAATCACCAAGACGGTTTACCGGTGGTACTACACCCCATCGAGATTACATCTTTTGGACCCATCACATTCCAACTTATGCTGGAGGGGCTGTGGAATGGTGGGCACACTATATCACACATTATGGGAATGTCCGAGGCTGTCAACTTTGTGGACTGGGGTTAATCTTTTGACAAACAGACTGACTTATATACATGCTGACCTTAACCGGGCAATGGTCCTCTTACTGATAGACATAGATTTGTTGCTCTTGGACGTGAGAACCCCGATTGCACATATATTCATGACGGCCAAACTACATATTACCAGGAACTGGAAAACAGACCCACTATGTGTGAAATAATCAGTACCGTTAACTTGACTTGTGATTATGAGAGAACTCACTGGCACACAACACACATGCCAAGTTTCTCAAACACTGGGAGAGATGGTTTTCAGGCCCTCACTATCCCAAACGGGCATTTACTGCTATCAGGTAGTTTGTTTCCTTTTTTCTTGATGTCTGTTACATGTGTTTTTTCCTTGGATAATTTACTACACTGTAATGACTGCGCACTTTATGAGTGTATGTTACACCAACCTGTTGTTTCATTCCATTATTGCTGTATTGATCCATTGTTTGATCTCCACTGTGTAGTGGACATGGTCATTTCTAGATGTAAATTGTTTTTGTTATTGAAATATTTTCAAAATAAAAACTTTTGAAAAAAAAAGACACAATGTGGAACCTATTGAATGTAGGCAAAGACCCTCGTTCCCCCACATTTAAGTGGTCGGTACGCAGAGTCAGCCCAAAGTGTATGTTACAGTGTGCGCTCCGGTCCCTGCTCCTGGACCTGCTCCCTGCTCACTGCCCCTGTCGCGGTCCACTAAGTCCCTGCGCGTCCCGGTAAGACACGCAGACCGGGAGCGCAGAGTGATCCCCGACGGGGATGCGGTTAGCATGGCGGGAGGTTCCCGCTCACGCGCCGCATCCCGACACTAGCCCCTACCTTCTGCGGCTCCTCGTCTCCCCTCTGTGTCCCGGCGCGCGCGGCCCCGCTCTCTAGGGCGCACGCGCGCTGGCTTCATGAAATTTAAAGGGCCAGTGCACCATTAATTGGTGCCTGGCCCAAAGTGCACTATAAATGGTTCCTGCCCCTTCCTGCCCGCACAGAGGCTCAACCCACGACAAGCTTGTTGGTCCCTGTTCTTCGCTCGCTTCAACTTTGAGATCCACTTCCGTCCAGCTAGCAAGAACATTAGCGCAGATGCCCTCTCCCGCTCTGCTGATGTAGTGGGTGAAGATATTACTCTACAACATATAATTCCACCTGAGCACCTTATTGCCGTGGCACCTGTGGATCTTCGTCTTCTCCCTCCGGGTAAATCCTTTGTACCTCCTAGCCAACAGATGGAAGTCCTTAAGTGGGGGCACTCTTCCCTGCTGGCGGGTCATCCAGGTGTCCAAAAGACCCTTCAACTAATCTCCCGAAGATATTGGTGGCTCACTATGGCTAAGGATGTGTTTGAGTTTGTTCAAGCCTGTACAATCTCCGCACGGGACAAGTCGCCTCGTCAAAAGCCGGCTGGGCTGCTCCAACCTCTTCCTGTTCCTGAGACCCCATGGTCTCACATTGCCATGGACTTTGTGACTGACCTTCCTCCTTCCCAGGGTATGACGGTCATTTGGGTCGTTGTTGACCGTTTCTCTAAAATGGCACATTTCGTACCCCTACCAGGATTAACTTCTGCACCTCTGCTGGCAAAACATTTTTTCCTGCACATTTTTCGCCTTCACGGTCTTCCTTTGCATATTGTCTCTGATCGTGGGGTGCAATTTGTTTCTAAATTCTGGAGAGCTCTGTGTGGACGTTTAAAAGGGAAATTAGATTTTTCGTCCTCTCATCACCACCAAACTAACGGCCAAGTGGAACGCATAAACCAAGTCTTGGGGGAATATCTACAACATTTTGTATCTTCACGTCATGATGATTGGGCTGACCTTCTTCCTTGGGCGGAATTCTCTTGTAACTACAGGAATTCCTCCGCCTCCAACAAATCAACGTTTTTCGGACGCCATCCTCTACCCCCTCTGCCGTTATCTTCCTCTTCTTCTGTTCCTGCAGTTGATGGGCTCATCCAGGATTTTTCCTCCATTTGGTGAGAGACTCGCACCGCTCTTCTTAACCCCTTAAGGACCAGGCCATTTTACACCTTAGGACCGGAGCGTTTTTTGAACATCTGACCACTGTCACTTTAAACATTAATAACTCTGGAATGCTTTTACCTATCATTCTGATTCCGAGATTGTTTTTTCGTGACATATTCTACTTTATGTTATTGGTAAAATTTTGTCGATACTTGCATCGTATCATAGTGAAAAATTTCAAAATTTGCTGAAAAAATTGAAAATTTTGCATTTTTCAAACTTTGAAGCTCTCTGCTTGTAAGGAAAATGGATATTCCAAATAAAAAATTTTTTTTTTCACAAATACAATATGTCTACTTTATGTTTGCATCATAAAATTAATGAGTTTTTACTTTTGGAAGACACCAGAGGGCTTCAAAGTTCAGCAGCAATTTTCCAATTTTTCACAAAATTTTCAAACTCACTATTTTTCAGGGACCAGTTCAGGTTTGAAGTGGATTTGAAGGGTCTTCATATTAGAAATACCCCACAAATAACCCCATTATAAAAACTGCACCCCCCAAAGTATTCAAAATGACATTCAGTAAGTGTTTTAACCCTTAAGGTGTTTCACAGGAATAGCAGCAAAGTGAAGGAGAAAATTCACCATCTTCATTTTTTACACTCGCATGTTCTTGTAGACCCAATTTTTGAATTTTTACAAGGGGTAAAAAGAGAAAATTTATACTTATATTTGTAGCCCGATTTCTCTCGAGTAAGCACATACCTCATATGTCTATGTAAAGTGTTTGGTGGGCGCAGTAGAGGGCTCAGAAGCGAAGGAGCGACAAGGGAATTTTGGAGAGTACGTTTTTCTGAAATGGTTTTTGGGGGGCATGTTGCATTTAGGAAGCCCCTATGGTACCAGAACAGCAAAAAATCCCCACATGGCATACCATTTTGGAAACTAGACCCCTTGGGAAACGTAACAAGGGGTAAAGTGAACCTTAATACCCCACAGGTGTTTCACGACTTTTGCATATGTAAAAAAAAAAAAAAAAAAAAAATTCACTAAAATGTGTGTTTCCCCCCAAATTTCACATTTTTGCAAGGGTTAATAGCAGAAAATACCCCCCAAAATTTGTAACCCCATCTCTTCTGAGTATGGAGGTACCCCATAAGTGGACCTGAAGTGCACTACGGGCGAACTACAATGCTCAGAAGAGAAGGAGTCATATTTGGCTTTTGGAGAGCAAATTTTGGTCGGGGGGCATGTCGCATTTAGGAAGCCCCTATGGTGCCACAACAGCAAAAAACCCTCACATGGCATACCATTTTGGAAACTAGACCCCTTGAGGAACGTAACAAGGAATAAAGTGAGCCTTAATACCCTACAGGGGTTTCACGACTTTTGCATATGTAAAAAAAATAATATTTTTTTTCACAAAAATGTGTGTTTCCCCCCAAATTTCACATTTTTGCAAGGGTTAATAGCAGAAAATACCCCCCAAAATTTGTAACCCCATCTCTTCTGAGTATGAAGGTACCCCATAAGTGGACCTGAAGTGCACTATGGGCGAACTACAATGCTCAGAAGAGAAGGAGTCATATTTGGCTTTTGGAGAGCAAATTTTGCTCGGGGGGCATGTCGCATTTAGGAAGCCCATATGGTGCCAGGACAGCAAAATAACCCCCACATGGCATACCATTTTGGAAACTAGACCCCTTGAGGAACGTAACAAGGTGTACAGTGAGCATTTACCCCCCACTGGTGTCTGTCAGAACTTTGGAACAGTGGGCTGTACAAAATTTTTAATTTGCACAGCCCACTCTTCCAAAGATCTGTCAGACACCAGTGGGGTGTAAATTCTCACTTCACCCCTCATTATATTCCATGAGGGGTGTAGTTTCCGAAATGGGGTCACATGTGGGTTTTTTTTTTTGCGTTTGTCAAAACCGCTGTAACAATCAGTCACCCCTGTGCAAATCACCTCAAATGTACATGGTGCACTCTCCCTTCTGGGCCTTGTTGTGCGCCCCCAGAGTACTTTGCGTCCACATATGGGGTATCTCTGTAGTCGGGAGAAATTGCATTACAAATTTTGGGGGGCGTTTTTCCCTTTTACCTCTTGTCAAAATGAAAAGTAAAGGGCAACACCAGCGTGTTAGTGTAAAAAATTTATTTTTTTACACTAACACGCTGTTGTAGACCCCAACTTCACCTTTTCATAAGGGGTTAAAGGAGAAAAATCCCCCCAAAATTTGTAACACAATTTCTCCCGAGTACGGCGATACCCCATATGTGGCCCTAAACTGTTGCCTTGAAATACGACAGGGCTCCAAAGTGAGAGAGCGCCATGCGCATTTGAGGCCTGAATTAGGGACTTGCATAGGGGTGGACATAGGGGTATTCTACGCCAGTGATTCCCAAACAGGGTGCCTCCAGCTGTTGCAAAACTCCCAGCATGCTTGGACAGTCAACGGCTGTCCAGCAATACTGGGAGTTGTTGTTTTGCAACAGCTGGAGGCTCCATTTTGGAAACAGTGGCGTACCGGATGTTTTTCATTTTTATTGGGAGGAGAGGGGGGCTGTGTAGGGGTATGTGTATATGTAGTGTTTTTTACTTTTTATTTTATTTTGTGTTAGTGTAGTGTAGTGTTTTTAGGGTACCGTCACACGGGCGGGGGGTTACAGCGAGTTCCCGCTGCGAGTTTGAGCTGCCGCGCAAAATTTGCTGCATCGCAAACTTGCAGCCTGATACTCACTGTAAGCCCCCTGCCCATGTGAATGTACCCTGTACATTCACAGGGGGGGGACCTCCAGCTGTTACAAAACTACAACTCCCAGCATGCACAGTTTATCAGTGCATGCTGGTAGTTATAGTTTTGCAACAGCTGGAGGCACACGGTTGGGAAACACTGAGTTAGGAAACAGACAATGTTTCCCAACCAGTATGCCTCCAGTTGTTGCAAAACCACAACTCCCAGCATTCTCAGACATGCTGGGAGTAGTAGTTCGGCAACATCTTTAGAGCCAGATGTTGCCGAACTACAACTCCCAGCATGCTGGGAGTTGTAGTTTTGCAACATCTGGAGGACTACAGTTTGCAGACCACTAATACAGTGGTTCCCAATCTGTGCCCTTCCAGATGTTGCAAAACTACAACTCCCAGTATGCCCAAACTGTCCAGGCATGCTGGGAGTTGTAGTTCTGCAACATCTGAAGGGCCAGATGTTACAGAACTACAACTCCCAGCATGCCTGGACAGTAAGGGCATGCTGAGAATGTGTAGTTTTGCAACATCTGGAAGGGCACAGTGGTCTCCAAACTGTGGACCTCCAGATGTTGCAAAACTGCAACTCCCAGCATGCCCAGACGCCAAGGGCTGTCTGGGCATGCTGGGAGTTGTAGTTTACAGGGTCCCAATACAGCAATGCATGTCGCTTTACGGCGACGTGCATTGCTGTAAAGGGCCCGACCGCGGCTGAAGATATACTCACCTGTCGCCGCCGCCGCCATCTTCATCGCCGGGATCCGGGTCTTCAGGGACGAGGTAAGTACCGGGGCCGGTCCCCAGCACTCCCCCGTCCCCCGCCGCGTCCTCCGGTCTTCCTCCCGTCCTCTCCGGACTTCAAGGGGCCGGGCAGGACGGGAGGAAGTAACCGCCCCCCCTCCTGCGATTGGTCGGTTAGTTAACCGACAGATCGCAGGGTATAGGAGGAGGTGGCCGGCTTGCCACCTCGCTCCTAGGCTCCAGCATGGTCCTGGATGTCTGTGACAGCCGGGATCATGCGAAATTACCGGGCGGTCGGGTCCCAGAGACCCGATCAGCCCGGTATCGCCGCAGATCGCAAGGGCGATTTCTCTTGCGATTTGCGGCGATCGCCGACATGGGGGGCCTACATGGCCCCCCTCGGCGTTTGCCCTGGATGCCTGCTGAAGGATTTCAGCAGGCATCCAGTTCCGATCTCTGCCCGGCGAGCGGCAGGGACCGGAAATACAACAGGACGTTCTCTAACGTCCTTGGGCATTAAAGCCCAGGTAGTGGGGACGTTAGAGAACGTCCTATGTCCTTAACAGGTTAAAGCTTTGGCCCGCATGAAATCCCAAGCGGACAAGAAACACAGGGCCCCTCCTGTGTTTTCTCCAGGTGACAGAGTATGGCTCTCGGCCAAATACATCCGTTTTAGGGTACCAAGTTACAAACTAGGACCCCGTTACTTGGGTCCCTACAAGCTTCATCTTCCCTCCACTCTTAGGATCCCTAACTCATTCCATGTCTCCCTCCTCAAGCCAGCTATCTTTAACCGGTTCTCCCCCAAGGCCACCACTCCTAGTCCAGTGGCCGGCACGTCGGACATTTTTTCTGTCAAAGAAATCCTGGCTTCCAAGTTGATCCGGGGGAGAATATTTTTTTTTGGTCGACTGGGAAGGCTGTGGTCCTGAGGAGAGGTCTTGGGAACCGGAGAACATCTTGGACCGCAACCTTATCCTCAGGTTTCTGGGCACCAAGAAGAGAGGGAGACCTAAGGGGGGGGGGGGGGTACTGTTACAGTGTGCGCTCCGGTCCCCGCTCCTGGACTGGAGCGCTCACTGCCCCTGTCCCGGTCCACTAAGTCCCTGCGCGTCCCGGTCAGACACGCTGACCGGGAGCGCAGAGTGATCCCCGGAGATGCGGTTAGCGTGGCGGGAGGTTCCCACTCACGCGCCGCATCCAGACACTGTCCCTTACCTTCTGTGGCTCCTCGTCTCCCATCTGTGTCCCGGCGCGTGCGGCCCCACTCTCTAGGGCGCGCGCGTGCCGGCTTCATGAAATTTAAAGGGCCAGCGCACCATTAATTGGTGCCTGGCCCAAAGTGCCCTATAAATGGTTCCTGCCCCTTCCTGCCCTTGCCGGATCTTTGTGCCTCGTGCCAAGAGAAAGCGTTCCCTGTTATTAAAGTGTTCCCTGCCTGTTGCCGACCCTTGCCCGTGACCACCGCCTCTGAACCCGTGCTGCCTGCCTAGACCTGTTGCTAGTGACGACCGCTTCTGATCCTGTGCCGCCTGCCCTGACCTTTGCTACGTCCGACTACGCTTCTGCCTGTTCCTCCTGTACCTCAGCAACCAGAGGTGTTGAGTCGCTATCTGGTGGAACGACCTGGGGGCTACCTGCCGCAGCAAGACCATTCCGCTTTGCGGCGAGCTCTGGTGAAGACCAGTAGCGCCTTAGATTGCGTTCCCTGGGTACGGCCCACGCCATCACTCCTCTGGTCCAGTGGATCCACCTCCAGTCCCCTGTCCGGGCCGTTACAGTGTATTTTAAGATCCACACTTATATCTTAATGAAAAGACACAATGTGGAACCTGTTGATTGTAGGCAAAGACCCTCGTTCCCCCACATTTATGTGGTCGGTACGCAGAGTGAGCCCAAAGTGTATTTTAACATCCACGCTTATATCTTAATGAAAAGACACAATGTGGAACCTATTGAATGTAGGCAAAGACTTTCGTTCCCCCACATTTATGTGGTCGGTACGTAGAGTCAGCCCAAAGTGTATTTTAAGATCCACACTTATAGCTTAATGAAAAGACACAATGTGGAACCTATTGAATGTATGCTGTTGCGGTTCTAAGGTGATAATCCTGTCTGCAGCTCCACTTATTGTGGAAAATCCTGCATACTACACCAATTGTGATTTTAGAATTAGAGTAAGACAAACATGCCCCTCCCCCAACCATGTGCTCTCTTTGTTAGTCCCCAAAATGGCCACCAACTATATGAAAAACGGAAGCAGGAAGTTCAGGCTAACACTATAGGTCCCAAATATGTTTGTAAAAGCACCCAGAAACACTGATTAAGTTTTGTACAACTATGAAATAATTGTACAAGGTATTTTGGCAGAAATGTCTTGTACCAGCAGTGTATCCAACCAAATTAACATTCACTCAGTAACCAGCAAAGTTGATAACATTTAATAAAATATTAATTAGCTAAATCAAAGAAGACATACATACAACATACAAGCATTAATACAACAGTACATACCCTATGTTTAGCAAACTAGCATGAATCTACCCAAGTGATACATGAAATATTTAGTGTAGAAATGATACAATCAATATACTTATCCATCCTAGGCTTAAAGGGGTTATCCAGGAAAAAAACTTTTTTTTTATATATATATCAACTGTCTCCAGAAAGTTAAACAGATTTGTAAATTACTTCTATTAAAAAATCTTAATCCTTTCAGTACTTATGAGCTTCTGAAGTAAAGGTTGTTCTTTTCTGTCTAAGTGCTCTCTGATGACACGTGTCTCAGGAAACGCCCAGTTTAGAAGCAAATTCATCAGAGAGCACTTAGACAGAAAAGAACAACCTTAACTTCAGAAGCTCATAAGTACTGAAAGGATTAAGATTTTTTAATAGAAGTAATTTACAAATCTGTTTAACTTTCTGGAGCCAGTTGATATATAAAAAAAAGTTTTTTCCTGGAATACCCCTTTAAGGAGCATAAAAATGCTCCCTTCTCGAAGGAAGATCCCAATAGAAAGAGAGCGAGGGCCATCTGGTTTCCTGTGAAATCCCCTAATGCCCCACCCCTTTGGCCTAATGTCCGCCTGCTCTCCTCACATAACCTGGAAAAACAGGTTCTCTAGCCCAGCCTACTGTTGCTGTATGTGACTAAGCTTTAGACCGTGGGGACAGGGAAATTTATACTAAATGATGGATATAAAAACACATAATTTCAATGTCCATAACATTCCACCTCTTGCTTTTACACCATAATTTACCAATGTTAGGTGATTCCCTAATTCCATGTCTGCTAGTTTACCAAACATACAACATGTATATCTCCATAAAACAAATACAAATTAATTATATTCCCCAGTTTCCCCATCCACCCAAATAATCCGGTGTTTGGTGTTCCATGGAGTTTTGAATCTAAGGCTAGGCGATTGTTAGAGCTTCAGCCCTTATTTGTAGCTTCTCTTGAGACAGTTTCTTTAAAGCGTCCTTGTGGTGGCCAAAGAATTTCCCAAAATGTGCTGGAGGGTATTCTTTGGTTCTGGGTTCTCCTGTCTCGCGATGTCATCCAAACCCAGTCTTGACAACTTGATCCTTGTCATCTTCCAACCACGGGATGCTGAGGAATGGGTAACCTTCTTCACTCCATTAGAAGCGCTGGTCATCTGGTCATCTCTCTGTGGTGATAGCAGGTATTGGAAGAAAATGTGGACGAATTTTGGCGCTGGAACTCTGGATATTAGGAAAATCAGGAACACATCCGCATTCCTTTCAGAGGCTTTATTGTGAATACATAAGCTACGCGTTTCTGGTCCGAACCGGACCCTTCGTCATGCAAGGTATATATACTTTGCCTGACGAAGGGTCCGGTTCGGACCAGAAACGCGTAGCTTATGGATTCACAATAAAGCCTCTGAAAGGAATGCGGATGTGTTCCTGATTTTCTTAATATCCAGAGTTTCAGCGCCAAAATTCGTCCACATTTTCTTCCAATACCTGCTATTACGTTACACTGGGACAGCGTGCCTGCTACCAGAGGACTGTGGCTGCGGACCTGGGAATTGTTAGCATACCACGCTTTTTAGGTGTTGTGCCCTGAGCGCAACGCCCTCCGGTGAGTTTAACCTTGAATACGTGTAAACTCAATTTTTAAACGTTCTTCACTAGGGGCGCAATTTCAATCTTTCTTTTTTCCTCTCCCTTTATGTTTCATCTCTCTGTGGTGAGCTTGGATTCTTCTGATTGGAGGTCCATGGGTTGAGCGGGTTACACTGCCACTAATCTGCTGAACGGAAAATAAACAGGTTTTAGAGTCACTTTCCAACAATACAATTTTAGTATTTCCAGGCCCATCAGAGATTCTCTCCTGCCTGTGCTGATCAGTGAACCTTCGTAAAACCCAACACTAGACACAGTTGAACTCCACTCTGCATATCCATACTCACTTTCCCAGCATTATTCCAACCATTGCTAACTAATTTATGAGTTTGAGTGTTAACTCAGTCCCTCTAGGCATGTTGCCTTCTAAAGGAAAGGAATAGCTTTTGCTAACCCCCCCCCCCCCCCACCTCTTGAAAAAATCTAAATGGTTAGTTAGTTTATCACTAATTTGTTTTCCCCAAAAATATGAGGAGGCTCCTGTAAATGTCAACCCAAACTAACAAAAGTATTGCCATTTTTACATGTAAGCCTATGCTATGACCCTAGTGGCCAGAAAAGAAAATGTAGTTGCACACAGTCCGTATCTTATGTGTCTCCATTGTTTTTCCTGTAAGATAAAACAAGTGAAACATTATTTACATGTAAAAGGAATGTGGCAATTTTACTCGTTAGTCTCCCTTCCCCCGTTTGCTAAACATGCAGATACCTAAGTATCCACCTTTACTGGAATAGCTTGGGTGACTTTTGCCTGATCAACAGGGGGCATAGAAGTTTCTGCCTGTAAGAGTATGGCTACTTGTGCACATAACTCCCTAAGCTTACCTTGAACCTGTTGTAGGAACATGTGTTTTGTAATGTCATTTTTCATGGGAATAGACAAGTGAGGTTTATTGGAGAAGCTGAGAGATTTCTCTGGAAACTGTTGTTTGGAGGAAGAATGTATATTTCCCTTCCCAGTCTGTTTGGGTTTACCTGGTTCCCTCTGCTTCATGTTTCCAGTAGAATAACAACTTGAGAAGATATGGCCACTATGACCACATGTAGTACATTTAGCTGAACAGTGTTTCGTTTTGTTACCATGTGCCTTACAATATCTAGCGATATGGCCTGAAACTCCACATGCAAAACAAGACTTACCCTTTTAGCCGTATTTACTATCTGGGTCTCATTTTTCATAGATGATCTATACAGTTTTACTGCTAAAGACACACTTCTAACCTCCTAATCCAATTCGCTTTGTACTTTACATTGTTGTTATTCAATTTCTGTAATTCAAAACCAGCACTGGGACCTTCTACAATCTCACTCTCTAGCGCCCCCTTATTTGCACTTGAAACACAGAACTTTTCAAAGGGTAAATCTGCTGTGAAATGTGGCTGTGAATTATGGGAAGAGGCCACACCAGATACCATTTTGGGGAGCTCGCTTTTAGCAATCTCATTCCTCAACTCCTGGATCTCAGCATAAGACTGAGCCAGTTTTCCATCAGTATCTATACATTGGTTTTCCCATTCCAGTAATTCTGATTTCAACATGCAAATCTGCCTATCTCTATTACAAATAATCTGTATTTTTGTCTGCAACTCTTTCTCAAGTTCCTCATTTCTCTGCACCTCACATTTTAGGGCATGTAAAAGAATCCAACCAACTTCAGCCGCAGCTTGGCTCTCATTTTTGGGATAAATCCCTAAATCAAGCTTCAGAGCCATACCTCCTATCTCATCCCATATCTCTGGGTAAATCGGTGCACCATAGCGTACAAGCTCTTCTGCTATAACACTCCATTTTCCCATAGTGGTAGCCCAATGTGGTACAGCCCCAAATTTGGGCCTTCTATCCAACATCAATGCATAAAACTTCTTCCTAAGGAAACTCATTCTGAACAACAGAATCTCAAGTACAGTATCAGATGGCGGGACAGTAACACGTGTTTGCAGTAAGCCTTACTAGTATATATTGTACCACTAACACATACACAAACAGGCTCCGCTGGGGTAACATGCACAAACACTTGTGTGTATTACCTCTCACACTAATGAAACACAGAAAATATAGTGTAGAGTTACAGCTCACACAACTAAGGGTACAATCACAATCTAGCAACACATGTACAACAGGAGACTTTCAATATGCTTTACAATCTGTGTCTAATAACTATCATGTATGCAATACAAGCAACCATTACCTACAAAAGCAATGCTATTGATTACCAGTGACAAATCACTAATGCAATACAAGTTACCCTTAAATAAGGAACACAAAGCAACAGTCTATGAGGATCCTGTATAACTAGTACAGTGCTACACGGGATAACCACATCTAAACAGATTAACTTATTGTATCATACAACAAAATCTGTAAGAGCTTCCTCCTGTCTAAGGTAATAATCCTTAGGTCACAGTTTAAGAATAAGTCTCTTGTAGACTCACTCAATTACAATGGGAACATATACTAATTTTATCAAAAAGATACACCAAATTAGAAAAGAAATTAAACTATTATTGTCAATATGGTTATTAACTGCCGATACTCAATTTCCAGCAAAATCCTGCCCGACTATGCCATTTGTTGCGGTTCTAAGGTGATAATCCTGTCTGCAGCTCCACTTATTGTGGAAAATCCTGCATACTACACCAATTGTGATTTTAGAATTAGAGTAAAACAAACATGCCCCTCCCCCAACCATGTGCTCTCTTTGTTAGTCCCCAAAATGGCCACCAAATATATAAAAAATGGAAGCAGGAAGTTCAGGCTAACACTATAGGTCCCAAATATGTTTGTAAAAGCACCCAGAAACACTGATTAAGTTTTGTACAACTATGAAATAATTGTACAAGATATTTTGGCAGAAATCTCTTGTACCAGCAGGGTATCCCACCAAATTAACATTCACTCGGTAACCAGCAAAGTCGATGACATTTAATAAAACATTAAAGGGGTACTCCCGTGGAAAACTTTCTTTTTTTTTTTTTTTTTCTAAATCAACTGGTGCCAGAAAGTTAAACAGATTTGTAAATCACTTCTATTAAAAACTTTTAATCTTTCCAGTCTACTAAAGAGAAATCAAAAAAAGAAATGCATTTCCTCTGATGTCATGACCACAGTGCTCTCTGCTGACCTCTGCTGTCCATTTTAGGAACTGTCTAGTGCAGCATATCTTTGCTATGGGAATTTTTTCCTGCTCTGGACAGTTTCTAAATTGGACAGCAGAGGTCAGCAGAGAGCACTGTGGTCATGACATCAGAGGAAATGCCTTTCTTTTTTGGATTTCTCTTTAGTATATAGCCCCTAAAAAGTACTGGAAGGATTAAGATTTTTTAATAGAAGTGATTTACAAATCTGTTTAACTTTCTGGCACCAGTTGATAAAAAAATAAATAAATAAGGTTTCCATTGGAGTACCCCTTTAATTAGCTAAACCAAATAAGATATACATACAAGCATTAATACAATAATACATACTCAATGTTTAGCAAACTAGCATGAATCTATCCAAGTATACATAAAATATTTAGTGAAGAAATAATACAACAAATATACTTATCCATCCCAGGCTTAAGGAGCATAAAAATGTTCCCCTTTTGAAGGAAGATCCCAATAAAAAGAGAGCGAGGGCCAACTGCTTTCCTGTGAAATCCCCTAATGTCCCACCCCTTTGGCCTAATGTCCGCCTGCTCTCCTCACATAACCTGGAAAAACAGGTTCTCTAGACCGTGGGTCAGGGAAATTTATACTAAATGATGGATGTAAAAACATATAATTTCAATGTCCATAACAAAGGGAAAGACCCTCGTTCCCCCACATTTATGTGGTCGGTACGCAGACTCAGCCCAAAGTGTATTTTAGGATCCACGCTTATATCTTAATGAAAAGACACAATGTGGAACCTGTTTAATGTAGGCAAAGACTTTCGTTCCCCCACATTTATGTGGTCGGTACGCAGACTCAGCCCAAAGTGTATTTTAGGATCCACGCTTATATCTTAATGAAAAGACACAATGTGGAACCTGTTGAATGTAGGCAAAGACTTTCGTTCCCCCACATTTATGTGGTCGGTACGCAGACTCAGCCCAAAGTGTATTTTAGGATCCACGCTTATATCTTAATGAAAAGACACAATGTGGAACCTGTTGAATGTAGGCAAAGACTTTCGTTCCCCCACATTTATGTGGTCGGTACGCAGACTCAGCCCAAAGTGTATTTTAGGATCCACGCTTATATCTTAATGAAAAGACACAATGTGGAACCTGTTGAATGTAGGCAAAGACTTTCGTTCCCCCACATTTATGTGGTCGGTACGCAGACTCAGCCCAAAGTGTATTTTAGGATCCACGCTTATATCTTAATGAAAAGACACAATGTGGAACCTGTTGAATGTAGGCAAAGACTTTCGTTCCCCCACATTTATGTGGTCGGTACGCAGACTCAGCCCAAAGTGTATTTTAGGATCCACGCTTATATCTTAATGAAAAGACACAATGTGGAACCTGTTGAATGTAGGCAAAGACTTTCGTTCCCCCACATTTATGTGGTCGGTACGCAGACTCAGCCCAAAGTGTATTTTAGGATCCACGCTTATATCTTAATGAAAAGACACAATGTGGAACCTGTTGAATGTAGGCAAAGACTTTCGTTCCCCCACATTTATGTGGTCGGTACGCAGACTCAGCCCAAAGTGTATTTTAGGATCCACGCTTATATCTTAATGAAAAGACACAATGTGGAACCTGTTTAATGTAGGCAAAGACTTTCGTTCCCCCACATTTATGTGGTCGGTACGCAGACTCAGCCCAAAGTGTATTTTAGGATCCACGCTTATATCTTAATGAAAAGACACAATGTGGAACCTGTTGAATGTAGGCAAAGACTTTCGTTCCCCCACATTTATGTGGTCGGTACGCAGACTCAGCCCAAAGTGTATTTTAGGATCCACGCTTATATCTTAATGAAAAGACACAATGTGGAACCTGTTGAATGTAGGCAAAGACTTTCGTTCCCCCACATTTATGTGGTCGGTACGCAGACTCAGCCCAAAGTGTATTTTAGGATCCACGCTTATATCTTAATGAAAAGACACAATGTGGAACCTGTTGAATGTAGGCAAAGACTTTCGTTCCCCCACATTTATGTGGTCGGTACGCAGACTCAGCCCAAAGTGTATTTTAGGATCCACGCTTATATCTTAATGAAAAGACACAATGTGGAACCTGTTGAATGTAGGCAAAGACTTTCGTTCCCCCACATTTATGTGGTCGGTACGCAGACTCAGCCCAAAGTGTATTTTAGGATCCACGCTTATATCTTAATGAAAAGACACAATGTGGAACCTGTTGAATGTAGGCAAAGACTTTCGTTCCCCCACATTTATGTGGTCGGTACGCAGACTCAGCCCAAAGTATATTTTAGGATCCACGCTTATATCTTAATGAAAAGACACAATGTGGAACCTGTTGAATGTAGGCAAAGACTTTCGTTCCCCCACATTTATGTGGTCGGTACGCAGACTCAGCCCAAAGTGTATTTTAGGATCCACGCTTATATCTTAATGAAAAGACACAATGTGGAACCTGTTGAATGTAGGCAAAGACTTTCGTTCCCCCACATTTATGTGGTCGGTACGCAGACTCAGCCCAAAGTGTATTTTAGGATCCACGCTTATATCTTAATGAAAAGACACAATGTGGAACCTATTGAATGTAGGCAAAGACTTTCGTTCCCCCACATTTATGTGGTCGGTACGCAGACTCAGCCCAAAGTGTATTTTAAGATCCACGCTTATATCTTAATGAAAAGACACAATGTGGAACCTATTGAATGTAGGCAAAGACTTTCGTTCCCCCACATTTATGTGGTCGGTACGCAGACTCAGCCCAAAGTGTATTTTAGGATCCTCGCTTATATCTTAATGAAAAGACACAATGTGGAACCTGTTGAATGAAGGCAAAGACTTTCGTTCCCCCACATTTATGTGGTTGGTACGCAGACTCAGCCCAAAGTGTATTTTAGGATCCACGCTTATATCTTAATGAAAAGACACAATGTGGAACCTGTTGAATGTAGGCAAAGACTTTCGTTCCCCCACATTTATGTGATCGGTACGCAGACTCAGCCCAAAGTGTATTTTAGGATCCACGCTTATATCTTAATGAAAAGACACAATGTGGAACCTGTTGAATGTAGGCAAAGACTTTCGTTCCCCCACATTTATGTGGTCGGTACGCAGACTCAGCCCAAAGTGTATTTTAGGATCCTCGCTTATATCTTAATGAAAAGACACAATGTGGAACCTGTTGAATGTAGGCAAAGACTTTCGTTCCCCCACATTTATGTGGTCGGTACGCAGACTCAGCCCAAAGTGTATTTTAGGATCCACGCTTATATCTTAATGAAAAGACACAATGTGGAACCTGTTGAATGTAGGCAAAGACTTTCGTTCCCCCACATTTATGTGGTCGGTACGCAGACTCAGCCCAAAGTGTATTTTAGGATCCTCGCTTATATCTTAATGAAAAGACACAATGTGGAACCTGTTGAATGTAGGCAAAGACTTTCGTTCCCCCACATTTACGTGGTCGGTACGCAGACTCAGCCCAAAGTGTATTTTAGGATCCACGCTTATATCTTAATGAAAAGACACAATGTGGAACCTATTGAATGTAGGCAAAGACTTTCGTTCCCCCACATTTATGTGGTCGGTACGCAGACTCAGCCCAAAGTGTATTTTAGGATCCTCGCTTATATCTTAATGAAAAGACACAATGTGGAACCTGTTGAATGTAGGCAAAGACTTTCGTTCCCCCACATTTACGTGGTCGGTACGCAGACTCAGCCCAAAGTGTATTTTAGGATCCACGCTTATATCTTAATGAAAAGACACAATGTGGAACCTATTGAATGTAGGCAAAGACTTTCGTTCCCCCACATTTATGTGGTCGGTACGCAGACTCAGCCCAAAGTGTATTTTAGGATCCTCGCTTATATCTTAATGAAAAGACACAATGTGGAACCTGTTCAATGTAGGCAAAGACTTTCGTTCCCCCACATTTATGTGGTCGGTACGCAGACTCAGCCCAAAGTGTATTTTAGGATCCACGCTTATATCTTAATGAAAAGACACAATGTGGAACCTGTTGAATGTAGGCAAAGACTTTCGTTCCCCCACATTTATGTGGTCGGTACGCAGACTCAGCCCAAAGTGTATTTTAGGATCCACGCTTATATCTTAATGAAAAGACACAATGTGGAACCTGTTGAATGTAGGCAAAGACTTTCGTCCCCCCACATTTATGTGGTCGGTACGCAGACTCAGCCCAAAGTGTATTTTAGGATCCACGCTTATATCTTAATGAAAAGACACAATGTGGAACCTGTTGAATGTAGGCAAAGACTTTCGTTCCCCCACATTTATGTGGTCGGTACGCAGACTCACCCCAAAGTGTATTTTAGGATCCACGCTTATATCTTAATGAAAAGACACAATGTGGAACCTGTTGAATGTAGGCAAAGACTTTCGTTCCCCCACATTTATGTGGTCGGTACGCAGACTCAGCCCAAAGTGTATTTTAGGATCCACGCTTATATCTTAATGAAAAGACACAATGTGGAACCTGTTGAATGTAGGCAAAGACTTTCGTCCCCCCACATTTATGTGGTCGGTACGCAGACTCAGCCCAAAGTGTATTTTAGGATCCTCGCTTATATCTTAATGAAAAGACACAATGTGGAACCTGTTGAATGTAGGCAAAGACTTTCGTTCCCCCACATTTATGTGGTCGGTACGCAGACTCACCCCAAAGTGTATTTTAGGATCCACGCTTATATCTTAATGAAAAGACACAATGTGGAACCTGTTGAATGAAGGCAAAGACTTTCGTTCCCCCACATTTATGTGGTTGGTACGCAGACTCAGCCCAAAGTGTATTTTAGGATCCACGCTTATATCTTAATGAAAGGACACAATGTGGAACCTGTTGAATGTAGGCAAAGACTTTCGTTCCTCCACATTTATGTGGTCGGTACGCAGACTCAGCCCAAAGTGTATTTTAGGATCCACGCTTATATCTTAATGAAAAGACACAATGTGGAACCTGTTGAATGTAGGCAAAGACTTTCGTTCCCCCACATTTATGTGGTCGGTACGCAGACTCAGCCCAAAGTGTATTTTAGGATCCACGCTTATATCTTAATGAAAAGACACAATGTGGAACCTGTTGAATGTAGGCAAAGACTTTCGTTCCCCCACATTTATGTGGTCGGTACGCAGACTCAGCCCAAAGTGTATTTTAGGATCCTCGCTTATATCTTAATGAAAAGACACAATGTGGAACCTGTTGAATGTAGGCAAAGACTTTCGTTCCCCCACATTTATGTGGTCGGTACGCAGACTCAGCCCAAAGTGTATTTTAGGATCCACGCTTATATCTTAATGAAAAGACACAATGTGGAACCTGTTGAATGTAGGCAAAGACTTTCGTTCCCCCACATTTATGTGGTCGGTACGCAGACTCAGCCCAAAGTGTATTTTAGGATCCACGCTTATATCTTAATGAAAAGACACAATGTGGAACCTGTTGAATGAAGGCAAAGACTTTCGTTCCCCCACATTTATGTGGTTGGTACGCAGACTCAGCCCAAAGTGTATTTTAGGATCCACGCTTATATCTTAATGAAAAGACACAATGTGGAACCTGTTGAATGTAGGCAAAGACTTTCGTTCCCCCACATTTATGTGGTCGGTACGCAGTCTCAGCCCAAAGTGTATTTTAGGATCCACGCTTATATCTTAATGAAAAGACACAATGTGGAACCTGTTGAATGTAGGCAAAGACTTTCGTTCCCCCACATTTATGTGGTCGGTACGCAGACTCAGCCCAAAGTGTATTTTAGGATCCACGCTTATATCTTAATGAAAAGACACAATGTGGAACCTGTTGAATGTAGGCAAAGACTTTCGTTCCCCCACATTTATGTGGTCGGTACGCAGACTCAGCCCAAAGTGTATTTTAGGATCCACGCTTATATCTTAATGAAAAGACACAATGTGGAACCTGTTGAATGTAGGCAAAGACTTTCGTTCCCCCACATTTATGTGGTCGGTACGCAGACTCAGCCCAAAGTGTATTTTAGGATCCACGCTTATATCTTAATGAAAAGACACAATGTGGAACCTGTTGAATGTAGGCAAAGACTTTCGTTCCCCCACATTTATGTGGTCGGTACGCAGACTCAGCCCAAAGTGTATTTTAGGATCCTCGCTTATATCTTAATGAAAAGACATAGGGGGAGATTTATCAAAACCTGTGCAAAGGAAAAGTTTCCCAGTTTCCCATAGCAACCAATCAGATTGCTCCTTTGATTTTGCCGAGGCCATGTTAAAAATGAAAGAAGCGAGCTGATTGGTTGCTATGGGCAACTGGGAAACTTTTCCTCTGGACAGGTTTTGATAAATCTCCCCCATAATGTGAAACATGTTGAATGTAGGCAAAGACTTATGAGAATATAGGGTATATATACGGGTCTGCAGAGACAATAAATATATTTAGGGTACTTATGAGAATATAGGGTATATATACGGGTCTGCAGAGACAATAAATATATTTAGGGTACTTATGAGAATATATGGTATATATACGGGTCTGCAGAGACAATAAATCTCTTTAGGGTACTTATGAGAATATAGGGTATCTATACGGGTTTGCAGAGACAATAAATCTCTTTAGGGTACTTATGAGAATATAGGGTATATATACGGGTCTGCAGAGACAATAAATCTCTTTAGGGTACTTATGAGAATATAGAGTATATATATACGGGTCTGCAGAGACAATAAATCTCTTTAGGGTACATATGAGAATATAGGGTATATATATACAGGTCTGCAGAGACAATAAATCTCTTTAGGGTATATATGAGAATATAGGGTATATATACAGGTCTGCAGAGACAATAAATCTCTTTAGGGTACATATGAGAATATACGGTATATATACGGGTCTCCAGAGACAATAAATCTCTTTAGGGTACATATGAGAATATAGGGTATATATACGGGTCTGTAGAGACAATAAATATATTTAGGGTACATATGAGAATATAGGGTATATATACGGGTCTGCAGAGACAATAAATCTCTTTAGGTTACATATGAGAATATAGGGTATATATACGGGTCTGCAGAGACAATAAATCTCTTTAGGGTATATATGAGAATATAGGGTATATATACGGGTCTGCAGAGACAATAAATCTCTTTAGGGTACATATGAGAATATAGGGTATATATACGGGTCTGCAGAGACAATAAATATATTTAGGGTACATATGAGAATATAGGGTGTATATATACGGGTCTCCAGAGACAATAAATCTCTTTAGGGTACATATGAGAATATAGGGTATATATACGGGTCTGTAGAGACAATAAATCTCTTTAGGGTACATATGAGAATATAGGGTATATATATATACGGGTCTGTAGAGACAATAAATATCTTTATGGTACATGAGACTATAGGGTATATATACGGGTCTGCAGAGACAATAAATCTCTTTAGGGTACATATGAGAATATAGGGTATATATACAGGTCTGCAGAGACAATAAATATATTTAGGGTACATATGAGAATATAGGGTATATATACGGGTCTGCAGAGACAATAAATATCTTTATGGTACATATGAGAATATAGGGTATATATACGGGTCTGCAGAGACAATAAATATCTTTTGGGTACATATGAGAATATATGGTATATATACGGGTCTGTAGAGACAATAAATCTCTTTAGGGTATATATGAGAATATAGGGTATATATACAGGTCTGTAGAGACAATAAATCTCTTTAGGGTATATATGAGAATATAGGGTATATATACAGGTCTGTAGAGACAATAAATATATTTAGGGTATATATGAGAATATAGGGTATATATACGGGTCTGTAGAGACAATAAATATATTTAGGGTACATATGAGAATATAGGGTATATATACGGGTCTGCAGAGACAATAAATATCTTTAGGGTATATATGAGACTATAGGGTATATATACGGGTCTGTAGAGACAATAAATATCTTTTGGGTATATATGAGAATATAGGGTATATATACGGGTCTGTAGAGACAATAAATATATTTTGGGTATATATGAGAATATAGGGTATATATACGGGTCTGTAGAGACAATAAATATCTTTAGGGTACATATGAGAATATAGGGTATATATACGGGTCTGCAGAGACAATAAATATCTTTAGGGTATATATGAGACTATAGGGTATATATACGGGTCTGTAGAGACAATAAATATCTTTTGGGTATATATGAGAATATAGGGTATATATACGGGTCTGTAGAGACAATAAATATATTTTGGGTATATATGAGAATATAGGGTATATATACGGGTCTGCAGAGACAATAAATATATTTAGGGTACATATGAGAATATAGGGTATATATACGGGTCTGCAGAGACAATAAATATATTTTGGGTATATATGAGAATATAGGGTATATATACGGGTCTGTAGAGACAATAAATATATTTTGGGTATATATGAGAATATAGGGTATATATACGGGTCTGCAGAGACAATAAATATCTTTAGGGTATATATGAGAATATAGGGTATATATACGGGTCTGCAGAGTATATATATATGTGTAGTATATATGTGTGTGTGTATATAGAACAGGTCATGCACCCCTCAGCCATGAGTCCCTGGCCTGCTACCACCTTACCTTGGGCATCTCCCCTGCTGGTCAGGACACCGATCGTTTTCCCTACTACTGACAGGTTCCCAAAAAACTTTTGCGGCTGAGCCATGATTGCGGATCCCTTCCCTGTATACTTTCGCAATAAATACCCTTCTATACTTCTGTTTATTTATATATAAATCTGTTTATACAACAATAGAAATATAAGTATTTATTACACCAAATGTACAAAGAAAATATATGGCTGTCAATGGAATAAAGAGAACGGAGGCGGTGACGTGCGGGAGCGGTGCGGGAGTCTGTGACGATCCTTCTGCTCAGAAACCGGGGATGAAGTGACGGGCGGCACGGACACGCCCCCTCATCTATATAGCCACGCCCATCGTCTCCAGGGAAACTGAAAGCGTCAACGAATTACGTGACGTGGAGGAGGGGGCGGGGCCTGGGGCAGAGGCCGGTGTGACCCATGCGTCCGCTCCTCCCCCAGCTCTCCGAACATTTCCGAAGCTAGAGCTGGGGGAGGGCAGAGCAAGGGGGAGGGAGGAGATTCACGCCCCCTCCCTCATCTCCCCTCCCTGAGCTCGGCTGGACGTAGATCTCTACGGCACGCCCCCTCCCTGAGGACATAGATAGCAACGGCACGCCCCCTCCATGAGGACATAGATAGCAACGGCACGCCCCCTCCATGAGGACATAGATAGCAACGGCACGCCCCCTCCCTCATCTCCCCTCCCAATGAGCTCTATGTGTAAAGGGGAACATACTGTACGGGCTAAAGGGGGACATGCTGTACGGGCTAAAGGGGGACATACTGTACGGGCTAAAGGGGGACATACTGTACGGGCTAAAGGGGGACATACTGTACGGGCTAAAGGGGAACATACTGTACGGGCTAAAGGGGGACATACTGTACGGGCTAAAGGGAGACATACTGTACGGGCTAAAGGGGAACATACTACACGGGCTAAAGGGGAACATACTGTACGGGCTAAAGGGGGACATACTGTACGGGCTAAAGGGGGACATACTGTACGGGCTAAAGGGGAACATACTGTACGGGCTAAAGGGGGACATACTGTACGGGCTAAAGGGAGACATACTGTACGGGCTAAAGGGGAACATACTACACGGGCTAAAGGGGGACATGCTGTACGGGCTAAAGGGGGACATACTGTACGGGCTAAAGGGGGACATACTGCACGGGCTAAAGGGGGACATACTACACGGGCTAAAGGGGGACATACTGTACGGGCTAAAGGGGGACATACTGTACAGGCTACAGGGGAACATACTACACGGGCTAAAGGGGAACATACTGTACGGGCTAAAGGGAGACATACTGCACGGGCTAAAGGGGAACATACTGTACGGGCTAAAGGGGGACATACTACACGGGCTAAAGGGAGACATACTGTACGGGCTAAAGGGAGACATACTGCACGGGCTAAAGGGGGACATACTGTACGGGCTAAAGGGGGACATACTGTACGGGCTAAAGGGAGACATACTGCACGGGCTAAAGGGGAACATACTGTACGGGCTAAAGGGAGACATACTGCACGGGCTAAAGGGGAACATACTGTACGGGCTAAAGGGGGACATACTGTACGGGCTAAAGGGGGACATACTGTACGGGCTAAAGGGAGACATACTGCACGGGCTAAAGGGGGACATACTGTACGGGCTAAAGGGGGACATACTGTACGGGCTAAAGGGGGACATACTGTACGGGCTAAAGGGGGACATACTGTACGGGCTAAAGGAGGACATACTGCACGGGCTAAAGGGGGACAATTTTATATTTTTGTATAGTCCCCCACATTAGGTTGGCAGTATAGTTCCCCCCATATTGGGTGCAGTATAGTCTCCCATATTAGGTTCAGTATAGTTCCCCCATATTAGGTGCAGTATAGTTCCCCCACATTAGGGGCAGTATAGTCCCCCACATTAGGTGCAGTATACAGTAGTTCCCCCACATTAGGTGCAGTATACAGTAGTTCCCCCACATTAGGTGCAGTATACAGTAGTTCCGCCACATTAGGTGCAGTATACAGTAGTCCCCCACATTAGGTGCAGTATACAGTAGTCCCCCACATTAGGTGCAGCATACAGTAGTCCCCCACATTAGGTGCAGTATACAGTAGTTCCCCACATTAGGTGCAGTATAAAGTAGTTCCCCACATTAGGTGCAGTATACAGTAGTCCCCCACATTAGGTGCAGTATAAAGTAGTTCCCCACATTAGGTGCAGTATACAGTAGTTCCACACATTAGGTGCAGTATACAGTAGTCCCCCACATTAGGAGCAGTATACAGTAGTCCCCCACATAAGTTGCAGTATACAGTAGTCCCCCACATTAGGTGCAGTATACAGTAGTCCCCCACATTAGGTGCAGTATACAGTAGTTCCCCACATTAGGTGCAGTATACAGTAGTCCCCCACATTAGGTGCAGTATAAAGTAATTCCCCATATTAGGTGCAGTATACATACAGTAGTCCCCCACATTAGGTGCAGTATACATACAGTAGTCCCCCACATTAGGTGCAGTATACAGTAGTCCCCCACATTAGGTGCAGTATACAGTAGTCCCCCACATTAGGTGCAGTATACAGTAGTCCCCCACATTAGCTGCAGTATACAGTAGTCCCACACATTAGGTGCAGTATACAGTAGTCCCCCACATTAGGTGCAGTATACAGTAGTCCCCCACATTAGGTGCAGCATACAGTAGTCCCCCACATTAGGTGCAGTATACAGTAGTTCCCCACATTAGGTGCAGTATAAAGTAGTTCCCCACATTAGGTGCAGTATACAGTAGTCCCCCACATTAGGTGCAGTATAAAGTAGTTCCCCACATTAGATGCAGTATACAGTAGTCCCCCACATTAGGAGCAGTATACAGTAGTCCCCCACATAAGTTGCAGTATACAGTAGTCCCCCACATTAGGTGCAGTATACAGTAGTCCCCCACATTAGGTGCAGTATACAGTAGTTCCCCACATTAGGTGCAGTATACAGTAGTCCCCCACATTAGGTGCAGTATAAAGTAATTCCCCATATTAGGTGCAGTATACATACAGTAGTCCCCCACATTAGGTGCAGTATACATACAGTAGTCCCCCACATTAGGTGCAGTATACAGTAGTCCCCCACATTAGGTGCAGTATACAGTAGTCCCCCACATTAGGTGCAGTATACAGTAGTCCCCCACATTAGGTGCAGTATACAGTAGTCCCACACATTAGGTGCAGTATACAGTAGTCCCCCACATTAGGAGCAGTATACAGTAGTCCCCCACATAAGTTGCAGTATACAGTAGTCCCCCACATTAGGTGCAGTATACATACAGTAGTCCCCCACATTAGTTGCAGTATAAAGTAGTTCCCCACATTAGGTGCAGTATACAGTAGTCCCCCACATTAGGTGCAGTATAAAGTAGTTCCCCACATTAGGTGCAGTATACAGTAGTTACCCCACATTAGGTGCAGTATAAAGTAGTCCCCCATATTAGGTGCAGTATACAGTAGTCCCCCACATTAGGTGCAGTATAAAGTAGTTCCCCTCATTAGGTGCAGTATACAGTAGTCCCCCATATTAGGTGCAGTATACAGTAGTCCCCCACATTAGGTGCAGTAAACAGTAGTCCCCCACATTATGTGCAGTATACAGTAGTCCCGCACATTAGGTGCAGTATACAGTAGTCCCCCACATTAGGTGCAGTATACAGTAGTCCCACTCATTAGGTGCAGTATACAGTAGTCCCCCACATTAGGTGCAGTATACAGTAGTCCCACACATTAGGTGCATTATACAGTAGTTCCCCCACATTAGGAGCAATATACAGTAGTCCCACACATTAGGTGCAGCATACAGTAGTCCCCCACATTAGGAGCAGTATACTGTAGTCCCCCACATAAGTTGCAGTATACAGTAGTCCCCCACATTAGGTGCAGTGTACAGTAGTCCCCCACATTAGGTGCAGTATACATACAGTAGTCCCCCACATTAGGTGCAGTATACAGTAGTCCCCCACATTAGGTGCAGTATACAGTAGTCCCCCACATTAGGTGCAGTATACAGTAGTCCCCCACATTAGGTGCAGTATACAGTAGTCCCACACCTTAGGTGCAATATACAGTAGTCCCCCACATTAGGAGCAGTATACAGTAGTCCCCCACATAAGTTGAAGTATACAGTAGTCCCCCACATTAGGTGCAGTATACAGTAGTCCCCCACATTAGGTGCAGTATACAGTAGTCCCACACATTAGGTGCAATATACAGTAGTCCCCCACATTAGGAGCAGTATACAGTAGTCCCCCACATAAGTTGCAGTATACCGTAGTCCCCCACATTAGGTGCAGTATAAAGTAGTTCCCTATATTAGGTGCAGTATACAGTAGTCCCCCACATTAGGTGCAGTATACAGTAGTCCCCCACATTAGGAGCAGTATACAGTAGTCCCCCACATAAGTTGCGGTATACAGTAGTCCCCCACATTAGGTGCAGTACACAGTAGTCCCCCCACATTAGGAGCAGTATACAGTAGTCCCCCACATAAGTTGCAGTATACAGTAGTCCCCCACATTAGGTGCAGTATAAAGTAGTCCCCCACATTAGGTGCAGTATACAGTAGTCCCCCACATTAGGTGCAGTATACAGTAGTCCCCCACATAAGTTGCAGTATACAGTAGTCCCCCACATTAGGTGCAGTATACATACAGTAGTTCCACACATTAGGTGCAGTATAAAGTAGTCCCCGACATTAGGTGCAGTATAAAGTAGTTCCTCACATTAGGTGCAGTATACAGTAGTCCCCCACATTAGGAGCAGTATACAGTAGTCCCCCACAAAAGTTGCAGTATACAGTAGTCCCCCACATTAGGTGCAGTATAAAGTAGTTCCCCACATTAGGTGCAGTATACAGTAGTCCCCCACATTAGGTGCAGTATAAAGTAGTTCCCCACATTAGGTGCAGTATACAGTAGTCCCCCACATTAGGTGCAGTATACAGTAGTTACCACACATTAGGTGCAGTATACAGTAGTTCCCCCACATTAGGTGCAGTATACAGTAGTCCCCCACATTAGGAGCAGTATACAGTAGTTCCCCACATAAGTTGCAGTATACAGTAGTCCCCCACATTAGGTGCAGTATACATACAGTAGTCCCCCACATTAGGTGCAGTATAAAGTAGTTCCCCACATTAGGTGCAGTATACAGTAGTCCACCACATTAGGTGCAGTATAAAGTAGTTCCCCACATTAGGTGCAGTATACAGTAGTCCCCCACATTAGGTGCAGTATACAGTAGTTACCACACATTAGGTGCAGTATACAGTAGTCCCCCACATTAGGTGCAGTATACAGTAGTCACCCATATTAGGTGCAGTATACAGTAGTCCCCCACATTAGGTGCAGTATACAGTAGTTCCCCACATTAGGTGCAGTATACAGTAGTCCCTCACATTAGGTGCAGTATAAAGTAGTTCCCCACATTAGGTGCAGTATAAAGTAGTCCCCCACATTAGGTGTAGTATACATACAGTAGTTCCCCTCATTAGGTGCAGTATATAGTAGTTCCCCGCATTAGGAGCAGTATAAAATAGTCCCCCACATTAGGTGCAGTATACAGTAGTCCCCCACATTAGGTGCAGTATACAGTAGTCCAGCACATTAGGTGCAGTATACAGTAGTCCCCCACATTAGGTGCAGTATACAGTGGTTCCCCCACATTAGAAGCAATATACAGTAGTCCCACACATTAGGTGCAGTATACAGTAGTCCCCCACATTAGGAGCAATATACAGTAGTCCCCCACATAAGTTGCAGTATACAGTAGTCCCCCAGATTAGGTGCAGTATACATACAGTAGTCCCCCACATTAGGTGCAGTATACATACAGTAGTCCCACACATTAGGTGCAGTATACAGTAGTCCCCCACATTAGGTGCAGTATAAAGTAGTTCCCCACATTAGGTGCAGTAAACAATAGTCCCACACATTAGGTGCAGTATACAGTAGTCCCCCACATTAGGAGCAGTATAAAGTAGTTCCCCTCATTAGGTGCAGTATACAGTAGTCCCGCACATTAGGTGCATTATACAGTAGTCCCCCACATTAGGTGCAGTATACAGTAGTCCCACACATTAGGTGCAGTATACAGTAGTTCCCCCACATTAGGAGGAATATACAGTAGTCCCACACATTAGGTGCAGCATACAGTAGTCCCCCACATTAGGAGCAGTATACTGTATTCCCCCACATAAGTTGCAGAATAAAGTAGTCCCCCACATTAGGTGCAGTATACAGTAGTTCCCCCACATTAGTTGCAGTATAAAGTAGTTCCCCACATTAGGTGCAGTATACAGTAGTCCCCCACATTAGGTGCAGTATACAGTAGTCCCCCACATTAGTTGCAGTATAAAGTAGTTCCCCACATTAGGTGCAGTATACAGTAGTCCCCACATTAGGTGCAGTATACAGTAGTCCCACTAATTAGGTGCAGTATACAGTAGTCCCCCACATTAGGTGCAGTATACAGTAGTCCCACACATTAGGTGCAGTATACAGTAGTTCCCCCACATTAGGAGCAATATACAGTAGTCCCACACATTAGGTGCAGTATACAGTAGTCCCCCACATTAGGAGAAGTATACAGTAGTCCCCCACATAAGTTGCAGTATACAGTAGTCCCCCACATTAGGTGCAGTATAAAGTAGTTCCCTATATTAGGTGCAGTATACAGTAGTCCCACACATTAGGTGCAGTATACAGTAGTCCCCCACATTAGGAGCAGTATACAGTAGTCCCCCACATAAGTTGCGGTATACAGTAGTCCCCCCCATTAGGTGCAGTACACAGTAGTCCCCCCACATTAGGAGCAGTATACAGTAGTCCCCCACATAAGTTGCAGTATACAGTAGTCCCCCACATTAGGTGCAGTATAAAGTAGTTCCCCACATTAGGTGCAGTATAAAGTAGTCCCCCACATTAGGTGCAGTATACAGTAGTCCCCCACATTAGGTGCAGTATACAGTAGTCCCCCACATTAGGTGCAGTATACAGTAGTCCCCCACATTAGGTGCAGTATACAGTAGTCCCCCACATTAGGTGCAGTATACAGTAGTCCCGAACATTTGGTGCAGTATACAGTAGTCCCTCACATTAGGTGCAGTATAAAGTAGTTCCCCATATTAGGTGTAGTATAAAGTAGTTGCCCACATTGGGTGCAGTATACAGTAGTTCCCCTCATTAGGTGCAGTATACAGTAGTCCCCCACAGTAGGTGCAGTATAAAGTAGTTCCCCACATTAGGTGCAGTATACAGTAGTCCCACACATTAGGTGCAGTATAAAGTAATTCCCCACATTAGGTGCAGTATACAGTAGTTACCCCACATTAGGTGCAGTATAAAGTAGACCCCCACATTAGGTGCAGTATACAGTAGTCCCCCACATTATGTGCAGTATAAATTAGTTCCCCTCATTAGGTGCAGTATACAGTAGTTCCTCCACATTAGGAGCAATATACAGTAGTCCCACACATTAGGTGCAGTATACAGTAGTCCCCCACATTAGGAGCAGTATACAGTAGTCCCCCACATAAGTTTCAGTATACAGTCGTCCCCCACATTAGGTGCAGTATACATACAGTAGTCCCCCACATTAGGTGCAGTATACATACAGTAGTCCCACACATTAGGTGCAGTATACAGTAGTCCCCCACAGTAGGTGCAGTATAAAGTAGTTCCCCACATTAGGTGCAGTATACAGCAGTCCCACACATTAGGTGCAGTATACAGTAGTCCCCCACATTAGGAGCAGTATACAGTAGTCTCCCACATAAGTTGCAGTATACAGTAGTCCCCCACATTAGGTGCAGTATACATACAGTAGTCCCCCACATTAGTTGCAGTATAAAGTAGTTCCCCACATTAGGTGCAGTATACAGTAGTCCCTCACATTAGGTGCAGTATAAAGTAATTCCCCACATTAGGTGCAGTATACAGTAGTTACACCACATTAGTTGCAGTATAATGTAGACCCCCACATTAGGTGCAGTATACAGTAGTCCCCCACATTAGGTGCAGTATAAAGTAGTTCCCCTCATTAGGTGCAGTATACAGTAGTTCCCCCACATTAGGAGCAATATACAGTAGTCCCACACATTAGGTGCAGTATACAGTAGTCCCCCACATTAGGAGCAGTATACAGTAGTCCCCCACATAAGTTGCAGTATACAGTAGTCCCCCACATTAGGTGCAGTATACATACAGTAGTCCCCTACATTAGTTGCAGTATAAAGTAGTTCCTCACAATAGGTGCAGTATAAAGTAGTCCCCCACATTAGGTACAGTATAAAGTAGTTCCCCACATTAGGTGCACTATACAGTAGTTACCCCACATTAGGTGCAGTATAAAGTAGTCCCCCACATTAGGTGCAGTATACAGTAGTCCCCCACATTAGGTGCATTATAAAGTAGTTCCCCTCATTAAGTGCAGTATACAGTAGTCCCGCACATTAGGTGCATTATACAGTAGTCCCCCACATTAGGTGCAGTATACATTAGTCCCACTCATTAGGTGCAGTATACAGTAGTCCCCCACATTAGGTGCAGTATACAGTAGTCCCACACATTAGGTGCAGTATACAGTAGTTCCCCCACATTAGGAGCAATATACAGTAGTCCCACACATTAGGTGCAGCATACAGTAGTCACCCACATTAGGAGCAGTATACAGTAGTCCCCCACATTAGGTGCAGTATACATACAGTAGTCCCCCACATTAGTTGCAGTATAAAGTAGTTCCTCACAATAGGTGCAGTATACAGTAGTCCCCCACATTAGGTACAGTATAAAGTAGTTCCCCACATTAGGAGCACTATACAGTAGTTACCCCACATTAGGTGCAGTATAAAGTAGTCCCCCACATTAGGTGCAGTATACAGTAGTCCCCCACATTAGGTGCAGTATAAAGTAGTTCCCCTCATTAGGTGCAGTATACAGTAGTCCCGCACATTAGGTGCATTATACAGTAGTCCCCCACATTAGGTGCAGTATACATTAGTCCCACTCATTAGTTGCAGTATACAGTAGTCCCCCACATTAGGTGCAGTATACAGTAGTCCCACACATTAGGTTTAGTATACAGTAGTTCCCTCACATTAGGAGCAATATACAGTAGTCCCACACATTAGGTGCAGCATACAGTAGTCCCCCACATTAGGAGCAGTATACAGTAGTCCCCCACATTAGGTGCAGTATACATACAGTAGTCCCCCACATTAGTTGCAGTATAAAGTAGTTCCCCACATTAGGTGCAGTATACAGTAGTCCCCCACATTAGGTGCAGTATACATACAGTAGTCCCCCACATTAGTTGCAGTATAAAGTAGTTCCCCACATTAGGTGCAGTATACAGTAGTCCACCACATTAAGTGCAGTATACAGTAGTCCCCCACATTAGGTGCAGTATAAAGTAGTTCCCCACATTAGGTGCAGTATACAGTAGTCCCCCACATTAGGTGCAGTATAAAGTAGTTCCCCACATTAGGTGCAGTATACAGTAGTCCCCCACATTAGGTGCAGTATACAGTAGTCCCACTCATTAGGTGCAGTATACAGTAGTCCCCCACATTAGGTGCAGTATACATACAGTAGTCCCACACATTAGGTGCAGTATACAGTAGTCCCCCACATTAGGAGAAGTATACAGTAGTCCCCCACATAAGTTGCAGTATACAGTAGTCCCCCACATTAGGTGCAGTATACATACATTAGTCCCCCACATTAGGTGCAGTATAAAGTAGTTCCCCACATTAGGTGCAGTATAAAGTAGTCCCCCACATTAGGTGCAGTATACAGTAGTCCCCCACATTAGGTGCAGTATACAGTAGTCCCCCACATTAGGTGCAGTATACAGTAGTCCCCCACATTAGGTGCAGTATACAGTAGTCCCCCACATTAGGTGCAGTATAAAGTAGTTCCCCCACATTAGGAGCAGTATACAGCAGTTACAACACATTAGGTGCAGTATAAAGTAGTCCCCCATATTAGGTGTAGTATCCAGTAGTCCCCCACATTAGTTGCTGTATAAAGTAGTTCCCCTCATTAGGTGTAGTATACAGTAGTCCCGCACATTAGGTGCAGTATACAGTAGTCCCCCACATTAGGTGCAGTATACAGTAGTCCCCCACATTAGGTGCAGTATACAGTAGTCCCCCACGTTAGGTGCAGTATAAAGTAGTTCCCCACATTAGGTGCAGTATACAGTAGTCCCCCACATTAGGTGCAGTATACAGTAGTCCCACTCATTAGGTGCAGTATACAGTAGTCCCCCACATTAGGAGCAGTATACAGTAGTCCCCCACATAAGTTGCAGTATACAGTAGTCCCCCACATTAGATGCAGTATACATACAGTAGTCACACACATTAGGTGCAGTATACAGTAGTCCCCCACATTAGGTGCAGTATAAAGTAGTTCCCCACATTAGGTGCAGTATACAGTAGTCCCACACATTAGGTGCAGTAAACAGTAGTCCCCCACATTAGGAGCAGTATACAGTAGTCCCCCACATAAGTTGCAGTATACAGTAGTCCCCCACATTACGTGCAGTATAAAGTAGTTCCCCACATTAGGTGCAGTATACAGTAGTCCCCCACATTAGGTGGAGTATAAAGTAGTTCCCCACATTAGGTGCAGTATACAGTAGTCCCCCACATTAGGTGCAGTATACAGTAGTTACCCCACATTAGGTGCAGTATAAAGTAGTCCCCCACATTAGGTGCAGTATACAGTAGTCCCCCACATTAGGTGCAGTATACAGTAGTTCCCCTCATTAGGTGCAGTATACAGTAGTCCCGCACATTAGGTGCATTATACAGTAGTCCCCCACATTAGGTGCAGTATACATTAGTCCCACTCATTAGGTGCAGTATACAGTAGTCCCCCACATTAGGTGCAGTATACAGTAGTCCCACACATTAGGTGCAGTATACAGTAGTTCCCTCACATTAGGAGCAATATACAGTAGTCCCACACATTAGGTGCAGCATACAGTAGTCCCCCACATTAGGAGCAGTATAAAGTAGTCCCCCACATTAGGTGCAGTATACATACAGTAGTCCCCCACATTAGTTGCAGTATAAAGTAGTTCCCCACATTAGGTGCAGTATACAGTAGTCCCCCACATTAGGTGCAGTATACATACAGTAGTCCCCCACATTAGTTGCAGTATAAAGTAGTTCCCCACATTAGGTGCAGTATACAGTAGTCCACCACATTAGGTGCAGTATGCAGTAGTCCCCCACATTAGGTGCAGTATGAAGTAGTTCCCCACATTAGGTGCAGTATACAGTAGTCCCCCACATTAGGTGCAGTATACAGTAGTCCCACTCATTAGGTGCAGTATACAGTAGTCCCCCACATTAGGTGCAGTATACATACAGTAGTCCCACACATTAGGTGCAGTATACAGTAGTCCCCCACATTAGGTGAAGTATAAAGTATTTCCCCACATTAGGTGCAGTATACAGTAGTCCCACACATTAGGTGCAGTATACAGTAGTCCCCAACATTAGGAAAAGTATACAGTAGTCCCCCACATAAGTTGCAGTATACAGTAGTCCCCCACATTAGGTGCAGTATACATACAGTAGTCCCCCACATTAGGTGCAGTATAAAGTAGTTCCCCACATTAGGTGCTGTATAAAGTAGCCCCCACATTAGGTGCAGTATACAGTAGTCCCCCACATTAGGTGCAGTATACAGTAGTCCCCCACATTAGGTGCAGTATACAGTAGTCCCCCACATTAGGTGCAGTATACAGTAGTCCCCCACATTAGGTGCAGTATAAAGTAGTTCCCCCACATTAGAAGCAGTATACAGCAGTTACAACACATTAGGTGCAGTATAAAGTAGTCCCCCATATTAGGTGTAGTATCCAGTAGTCCCCCACATTAGTTGCTGTATAAAGTAGTTCCCCTCATTAGGTGCAGTATACAGTAGTCCCGCACATTAGGTGCAGTATACAGTAGTCCCCCACATTAGGTGCAGTATACAGTAGTCCCCCACATAAGTTGCAGTATACAGTAGTCCCCCACATTAGGTGCAGTATACATACAGTAGTCCCACACATTAGGTGCAGTATACAGTAGTCCCCCACATTAGGTGCAGTATAAAGTAGTTCCCCACATTAGGTGCAGTATACAGTAGTCCCACACATTAGGTGCAGTATACAGTAGTCCCCCACATTAGGAGCAGTATACAGTAGTCCCCCACATAAGTTGCAGTATACAGTAGTCCCCCACATTACGTGCAGTATAAAGTAGTTCCCCACATTAGGTGCAGTATACAGTAGTCCCCCACATTAGGTGCAGTATACAGTAGTCCCCCCACATTAGGTGCAGTATACAGTAGTCCCCCACATAAGGTGCAGTATACAGTAGTTCCCCCACATTAGGTGCAGTATAAAATAGTTCCCCACCTTTGGTGCAGTATACGGTACCCCCACATTAGGGGCAGTATACAGTAGTCCCCCACATTAGGTGCAGTATACAGTGGTCCCCCACATTAGGTGCAGTATAAAGTAGTTCCCCCACATTAGGTGCAGTACACAGTAGCCCCCCCCACATTAGGTGCAGTATACAGTAGTTCCCCCACATTAGGTGCAGTATACAGTAGTTCCCCCACATTAGGTGCAGTATACAGTAGTCCCCCACATTAGGTGCAGCATACAGTAGTTCCCCCACTTTTGGTGCAGTACACAGTAGTCCCCCACATTAGGTGCAGTATACAGTAGTTCCCCCACATTAGGTGCAGTATACAGTAGTTCCCCCACAATAGGTGCAGTATACAGTAGATCCCCCACATTAGGTGCAGTATACAGTAGTCCCCCACATTAGGTGCAGTATACAGTAGTCCCCCACATTAGGTGCAGTATATTGTAGTTCCACACATTAGATGCAGTATACAGTAGTCCCCCCACATTAGGTGCAGTATACAGTAGTCCCCCACATTAGGTGCCGTATAAAGTAGTTCCCCACATTAGGTGCCGTATACAGTAGTTTCCCCACATTAGGTGCAGTATACGGTAGTACCCAACATTAGGTGCAGCATACAGTAGTCCTCCACATTAGGTGCAGTATACAGTAGTCCTCCACATTAGGTGCAGTATAAAGTAGTTCCCCACATTAGGTGTAGTATACAGTAGTCCCCCACTTTAGGTGCAGTATAAAGTAGTTCCCCACATTAGGTGCAGTATACAGTAGTCCCCCCACATTAGGTGCAGTATACAGTAGTTCCCCCACATTAGGTGCAGTATAAAGTAGTCCCCCACATTAGGTGCAGTATACAGTAGTTCCCCACATTAGGTGCAGTATATAGTAGTCCCCCACATTAGGTGCAGTATAAATTAGTTCCCCACTTTAGTTGCAGTATACAGTAGTTCCCCACATTAGGTGCAGTATAAAATAGTTCCCCACATTAGGTGCAGTATACAGTAGTTCCCCACATTAGGTGCAGTATACGGTAGTCCCCCACATTAGGTGCAGTATAAAGTAGTTCCCCACATTAAGTGCAGTAAACAGTAGTCCCCCACATTAGATGCAGTATACAGTAGTTCCCCCACATTAGGTGCAGTATACAGTAGTCCCCCACATTAGGTGCAGTATATTGTAGTTCCACACATTAGATGCAGTATACAGTAGTCCCCCACATTAGGTGCAGTATACAGTAGTTCCCCACATTAGGTGCATTATACAGTAGTCCCTCACATTAGGTGCAGTATAAAATAGTCCCCCACATTAGGTGCTGTATAAAGTAGTTCCCCACATTAGGTGCAGCATACAGTAGTACCCCACATTAGGTGCAGCATACAGTAGTACCCCACATTAGGTGCAGTAGAAAGTAGTCCCCCACATTAGGTGCAGTATACAGTAGTCCCCCACATTAGATGCAGTATACATACAGTAGTCCCCCACATTAGGTGCAGTATACAGTAGTCCCCCACATTAGATGCAGTATACAGTACTCCCCCCACATTAGGTGCAGTATACAGTAGTCCCCAACATTAGGTGCAGTATATTGTAGTTCCACACATTAGATGCAGTATACAGTAGTCCCCCACATTAGGTGCAGTATACAGTAGTTCCCCCATGTTAGGTGCAGTGTACAGTAGTTCCCCACATTAGGTGCAGTATAAAGTAGTTCCCCACATTAGGTGCAGTATAAAGTAGTTCCCCACATTAGGTGCAGTATACAGTAGTCCCCCCACATTAGGTGCAGTATACAGTAGTCCCCCCACATTAGGTGCAGTATATAGTAGTTCCCCACATTAGGTGCAGTATACAGTAGTCCCCCCACATTAAGTGCAGTATAAAGTAGTCCCCCACATTAGGTGCAGTATACAGTAGTCCCGCACATTAGGTGCAGTATACAGTAGTTCCCCACATTAGGTGCAGTATACAGTAGTTCCCCACATTAGGTGCAGTATACAGTAGTCCCCCACATTAGATGCAGTATACATACAGTAGTCCCCCACATTATTTGCAGTATACAGTAGTCCCCCACATTAGATGCAGTATACAGTAGTTCCCCACATTAGGTGCAATATACAGTAGTTCCCCAGATTAGGAGCAGTATACAGTAGTCCCCCACATTAGGTGCAGTATACAGTAGTCCCCCCACATTAGGTGCAGTATACAGTAGTTCCCCACATTAGGTGCAGTATACAGTAGTCCCCCACATTAGGTGCAGTATACAGTAGTCCCCCACATTAGGTGCAGTATAAAGTAGTTCCCCACATTAGGTGCAGTATACAGTAGTTCCCCACATAATGTGCAGTATACAGTAGTCCCCCGACATTAAGTGCAGTATAAAGTAGTCCCCCACATTAGGTGCAGTAAACAGTAGTCCCCCACATTAGGTGCAGTATACAGTAGTCCCCCACATTAGGTGAAGCATACAGTAGTTCCCCCACATTAGGTGCAGTACACAGTAGTTCCCCCACATTAGGTGCAGTATAAAGTAGTTCCCCCACCTTAGGTGCAGTATACAATTCCCCCACATTAGGTGCAGTATACAGTAATTCCGCACATTAGGTGCAGTATACAGTAGTCCCCCCACATTAGGTGCAGTATACAGTAGTCCCCCCACATTAGGTGCAGTATACAGTAGTCCCCCCACATTAGGTGCAGTATACAGTAGTTCCACCACATTAGGTGCAGTATACAGTAGTCCCCCCACATTAGGTGCAGTATACAGTAGTCCCCCACATTAGGTGCAGTATTACAGTGGTCCCCCCACATTAGGTGCAGTATACAGTAGTCCCCCCACATTAGATCCAGCATACAGTAGTCCCCCACATTAGGTGCAGTATAAAGTAGTCCCCCACATTAGGTGCAGTATACAGTAGTCCCCCACATTAGGTGCAGCATACAGTAGTTCCCCTACTTTAGGTGCAGTACACAGTAGTCCCCCACATTAGGTGCAGTATACAGTAGTCCCCCCACATTAGATGCAGTATACAGTAGTCCCCCACATTAGGTGCAGTATACAGTAGTCCCCCCACAATAGGTGCAGTATACAGTAGTCCCCCACAATAGGTGCAGTATACAGTGGTCCCCCACATTAGGTGCAGTATAAAGTAGTTCCCCCACATTAGGTGCAGTATAAAGTAGTTCCCCATATTAGGTGCAGTATACAGTAGTTCCCCACATTAGGTGCAGTATATAGTAGTTCCCCCACATTAGGTGCAGTATACAGTAGTCCCCCAACATTAGGTCCAGTATACAGTAGTCCCCCCACATTAGGTGCAGTATAAAGTAGTCCCCCACATTAGGTGCAGTATACAGCAGAACCCCATATTAGGTGCAGTATACAGTAGTCCCCCACATTAGGTGCAGTACACAGTAGTTCCCCCACATTAGGTGCAGTATAAAGTAATAAAGTAATTTGCCCACATTAGGTGCAGTATAAAGTAGTCCCCCACATTAGGTGCAGTATACAGTAGTCCCCCACATTAGGTGCAGTATAAAGTAGTCCCCCACATTAGGTGCAGTATACAGTAGTCCCCCACATTAGGTGCAATATAAGGTAGTTCCCCACATTAGGTACTGTATACAGTAGTTCCCCACTTTAGGTGCAGTATACATTAGTTCCCCACATTAGGTGCAGTATACAGTAGTCCCCCACATTAGGTGCAGTATACAGTAGTCCCCCCACATTAGGTGCAGTACACAGTAGTTCCCCCACATTAGGTGCAGTATATAGTAGTTCCTCACATTAGGTGCAGTATACAGTAGTTCCCCACATTAGGTGCAGTATACAGTAGTCCCCCACATTAGGTGCAGTATACAGTAGTCCCCCCACATTAGGTGCAGTATACAGTAGTCCCCCACATTAGGTGCAGTATACAGTAGTCCCCCACATTAGGTGCAGTTTACAGTAGTCCCCCACATTATTTGCAGTATACAGTTGTCCCCCACATTAGGTGCAGTATAAGGTAGTTCCCCACATTAGGTGCAGTATATAGTAGTTCCTCACATTAGGTGTAGTATACAGTAGTTCCCCACATTAGGTGCAGTATACAGTAGTCCCCCACATTAGGTGCAGTATACAGTAGTCCCCCCACATTAGGTGCAGTATACAGTAGTCCCCCACATTAGGTGCAGTATACAGTAGTCCCCCCCCCACATTAGGTGCAGTATAAAGTAGTCCCCCACATTAGGTGCAGTATACAGTAGTCCCCCACATTAGGTGCAGCATACAGTAGTTCCCCTACTTTAGGTGCAGTACACAGTAGTCCCCCACATTAGGTGCAGTATACAGTAGTCCCCCCACATTAGGTGCAGTATACAGTAGTCCCCCACATTAGGTGCAGTATACAGTAGTCCCCCCACATAAGTTGCAGTATACAGTAGTCCCCCACAATAGGTGCAGTATACAGTGGTCCCCCACATTAGGTGCAGTATAAAGTAGTTCCCCCACATTAGGTGCAGTATACAGTAGTTCCCCACATTAGGTGCAGTATATAGTAGTTCCCCCACATTAGGTGCAGTATACAGTAGTCCCCCAACATTAGGTCCAGTATACAGTAGTCCCCCCACATTAGGTGCAGTATAAAGTAGTCCCCCACATTAGGTGCAGTATACAGCAGAACCCCATATTAGGTGAAGTATACAGTAGTCCCCCACATTAGGTGCAGTACACAGTAGTCCCCCCACATTAGGTGCAGTATACAGTAGTCCCCCACAATAGGTGCAGTATACAGTGGTCCCCCACATTAGGTGCAGTATAAAGTAGTTCCCCCACATTAGGTGCAGTATAAAGTAGTTCCCCATATTAGGTGCAGTATACAGTAGTTCCCCACATTAGGTGCAGTATATAGTAGTTCCCCCACATTAGGTGCAGTATACAGTAGTCCCCCAACATTAGGTCCAGTATACAGTAGCCCCCCCACATTAGGTGCAGTATAAAGTAGTCCCCCACATTAGGTGCAGTATACAGCAGAACCCCATATTAGGTGCAGTATACAGTAGTCCCCCACATTAGGTGCAGTACACAGTAGTTCCCCCACATTAGGTGAAGTATAAAGTAATAAAGTAATTTGCCCACATTAGGTGCAGTATAAAGTAGTCCCCCACATTAGGTGCAGTATACAGTAGTCCCCCACATTAGGTGCAGTATAAAGTAGTTCCCCACATTAGGTGCAGTATACAGTAGTCCCCCACATTAGGTGCAGTATAAGGTAGTTCCCCACATTAGGTACTGTATACAGTAGTTCCCCACTTTAGGTGCAGCATACATTAGTTCCCCACATTAGGTGCAGTATACAGTAGTCCCCCACATTAGGTGCAGTATACAGTAGTCCCCCCACATTAGGTGCAGTATACAGTAGTCTCCCACATTAGGAGCAGTATACAGTGGTCCCCCACATTAGGTGCAGTATAAAGTAGTTCCCCACCTTAGGTGCAGTATACAGTAGTCCCCCCCACATTAGGTGCAGTATACATTAGTTCCCCCACATTAGGTGCAGTATACAGTAGTACCCCACATTAGGTGCAGTATACAGTAGTTCCCCCATGTTAGGTGCAGTATAAAGTAGTTCCCCACTTTAGGTGCAGTATACATTAGTTCCCCACATTAGGTGCAGTATACAGTAGTCCCCCACATTAGGTGCAGTATACAGTAGTCCCCCCACATTAGGTGCAGTATACAGTAGTCTCCCACATTAGGTGCAGTAAACAGTAGTTCCCCCACATTAGGTGCAGTATAAAGTAGTTCCCCACCTTAGGTGCAGTATACAGTAGTCCCCCCCACATTAGGTGCAGTATACATTAGTTCCCCCACATTAGGTGTAGTATACAGTAGTACCCCACATTAGGTGCAGTATACAGTAGTTCCCCCATGCTAGGTGCAGTATAAAGTAGTTCCCCAAATTAAGTGGAGTATACAGTAGTTCCCCACATTAGGTGCAGTATACAGTGGTCCCCCACATTAGGAGCAGTATACAGTAGTCCCCCACATTAGGTGCAGTATACAGTAGTCCCCCCACATTCGGTGCAGTATAAAGTAGTTCCCCACATTAAGTGGAGTATACAGTAGTTCCCCACATTAGGTGCAGTATACAGTAGTTCCCCCACATTAGGTGCATTATACAGTAGTCCCCCAAATTAGGTGCAGTATACAGTAGTCCCCCATATTAGGTGCAGCATACAGTAGTTCCCCCACATTAGGTGCGGTATAAAGTAATAAAGTAATGTGCCCACATTAGGGGCAGTATACAGTAGTCCCTCACATTAGGTGCAGTATGAAGTAGTTCCCCACATTAGGTGCAGTATACAGTAGTCCCCCACATTAGCTGCAGTATAAGGTAATTCCCCACATTAGGTGCAGTATACAGTAGTTCCCCACATTAGGTGCAGTATACAGTAGTTCCCCAGATTAGGTGCAGTATACAGTAGTCCCCCACATTAGGTGCAGTATACAGTAGTCCCCCCACATTAGGTGCAGTATACAGTAGTCCCCCACATAAGGTGCAGTATACAGTAGTTCCCCCACATTAGGTGCAGTATAAAATAGTTCCCCACCTTTGGTGCAGTATACGGTACCCCCACATTAGGGGCAGTATACAGTAGTCCCCCACATTAGGTGCAGTATACAGTGGTCCCCCACATTAGGTGCAGTATAAAGTAGTTCCCCCACATTAGGTGCAGTACACAGTAGCCCCCCCCCCACATTAGGTGCAGTATACAGTAGTTCCCCCACATTAGGTGCAGTATACAGTAGTTCCCCCACATTAGGTGCAGTATACAGTAGTCCCCCACATTAGGTGCAGCATACAGTAGTTCCCCCACTTTTGGTGCAGTACACAGTAGTCCCCCACATTAGGTGCAGTATACAGTAGTTCCCCCACATTAGGTGCAGTATACAGTAGTTCCCCCACAATAGGTGCAGTATACAGTAGATCCCCCACATTAGGTGCAGTATACAGTAGTCCCCCACATTAGGTGCAGTATACAGTAGTCCCCCACATTAGGTGCAGTATATTGTAGTTCCACACATTAGATGCAGTATACAGTAGTCCCCCCACATTAGGTGCAGTATAAAAAAGTTCCCCACATTAGGTGCAGTATACAGTAGTCCCCCCACATTAAGTGCAGTATACAGTAGTCCCCCCACATTAGGTGCAGTATACAGTAGTCCCCCACATTAAGTGCCGTATAAAGTAGTTCCCCACATTAGGTGCCGTATACAGTAGTTTCCCCACATTAGGTGCAGTATACGGTAGTACCCAACATTAGGTGCAGTATACAGTAGTCCTCCACATTAGGTGCAGTATACAGTAGTCCTCCACATTAGGTGCAGTATAAAGTAGTTCCCCACATTAGGTGTAGTATACAGTAGTCCCCCACTTTAGGTGCAGTATAAAGTAGTTCCCCACATTAGGTGCAGTATACAGTAGTCCCCCCACATTAGGTGCAGTATACAGTAGTTCCCCCACATTAGGTGCAGTATAAAGTAGTCCCCCACATTAGGTGCAGTATACAGTAGTTCCCCACATTAGGTGCAGTATATAGTAGTCCCCCACATTAGGTGCAGTATAAATTAGTTCCCCACTTTAGTTGCAGTATACAGTAGTTCCCCACTTTAGGTGCAGTATAAAATAGTTCCCCACATTAGGTGCAGTATACAGTAGTTCCCCACATTAGGTGCAGTATACAGTAGTCCCCCACATTAGGTGCAGTATAAAGTAGTTCCCCACATTAAGTGCAGTAAACAGTAGTCCCCCACATTAGATGCAGTATACAGTAGTTCCCCCACATTAGGTGCAGTATACAGTAGTCCCCCACATTAGGTGCAGTATATTGTAGTTCCCCCACATTAGGTGCAGTATAAAATAGTTCCCCACCTTTGGTGCAGTATACGGTACCCCCACATTAGGGGCAGTATACAGTAGTCCCCCACATTAGGTGCAGTATACAGTGGTCCCCCACATTAGGTGCAGTATAAAGTAGTTCCCCCACATTAGGTGCAGTACACAGTAGCCCCCCCCCCCACATTAGGTGCAGTATACAGTAGTTCCCCCACATTAGGTGCAGTATACAGTAGTTCCCCCACATTAGGTGCAGTATACAGTAGTCCCCCACATTAGGTGCAGCATACAGTAGTTCCCCCACTTTTGGTGCAGTACACAGTAGTCCCCCACATTAGGTGCAGCATACAGTAGTTCCCCCACATTAGGTGCAATATACAGTAGTTCCCCCACAATAGGTGCAGTATACAGTAGTTCCCCCACATTAGGTGCAATATACAGTAGTTCCCCCACAATAGGTGCAGTATACAGTAGATCCCCCACATTAGGTGCAGTATACAGTAGTCCCCCACATTAGGTGCAGTATACAGTAGTCCCCCACATTAGGTGCAGTATATTGTAGTTCCACACATTAGATGCAGTATACAGTAGTCCCCCCACATTAGGTGCAGTATAAAAAAGTTCCCCACATTAGGTGCAGTATACAGTAGTCCCCCCCACATTAAGTGCAGTATACAGTAGTCCCCCCACATTAGGTGCAGTATACAGTAGTCCCCCACATTAGGTGCCGTATAAAGTAGTTCCCCACATTAGGTGCCGTATACAGTAGTTTCCCCACATTAGGTGCAGTATACGGTAGTACCCAACATTAGGTGCAGTATACAGTAGTCCTCCACATTAGGTGCAGTATAAAGTAGTTCCCCACATTAGGTGCAGTATACAGTAGTCCCCCCACATTAGGTGCAGTATACAGTAGTTCCCCCACATTAGGTGCAGTATAAAGTAGTCCCCCACATTAGGTGCAGTATACAGTAGTTCTCCACATTAGGTGCAGTATATAGTAGTCCCCCACATTTGGTGCAGTATAAATTAGTTCCCCACTTTAGTTGCAGTATACAGTAGTTCCCCACTTTAGGTGCAGTATAAAATAGTTCCCCACATTAGGTGCAGTATACAGTAGTTCCCCACATTAGGTGTAGTATACAGTAGTCCCCCACTTTAGGTGCAGTATAAAGTAGTTCCCCACATTAGGTGCAGTATACAGTAGTCCCCCCACATTAGGTGCAGTATACAGTAGTTCCCCCACATTAGGTGCAGTATAAAGTAGTCCCCCACATTAGGTGCAGTATACAGTAGTTCTCCACATTAGGTGCAGTATATAGTAGTCCCCCACATTTGGTGCAGTATAAATTAGTTCCCCACTTTAGTTGCAGTATACAGTAGTTCCCCACTTTAGGTGCAGTATAAAATAGTTCCCCACATTAGGTGCAGTATACAGTAGTTCCCCACATTAGGTGCAGTATACAGTAGTCCCCCACATTAGGTGCAGTATAAAGTAGTTCCCCACATTAAGTGCAGTAAACAGTAGTCCCCCACATTAGATGCAGTATACAGTAGTTCCCCCACATTAGGTGCAGTATACAGTAGTCCCCCACATTAGGTGCAGTATATTGTAGTTCCACACATTAGATGCAGTATACAGTAGTCCCCCCACAATAGGCGCAGTATACAGTAGTCCCCCACATTAGGTGCAGTATACAGTAGTTCCCCACATTAGGTGCATTATACAGTAGTCCCTCACATTAGGTGCAGTATAAAATAGTCCCCCACATTAGGTGCTGTATAAAGTAGTTCCCCACATTAGGTGCAGTATACAGTAGTACCCCACATTAGGTGCAGCATACAGTAGTACCCCACATTAGGTGCAGTAGAAAGTAGTCCCCCACATTAGGTGCAGTATACAGTAGTCCCCCACATTAGATGCAGTATACATACAGTAGTCCCCCACATTAGGTGCAGTATACAGTAGTCCCCCACATTAGATGCAGTATACAGTACTCCCCCCACATTAGGTGCAGTATACAGTAGTCCCCCACATTAGGTGCAGTATATTGTAGTTCCACACATTAGATGCAGTATACAGTAGTCCCCCACATTAGGTGCAGTATACAGTAGTTCCCCCATGTTAGGTGCAGTGTACAGTAGTTCGCCACATTAGGTGCAGTATAAAATAGTTCCCCACATTAGGTGCAGTATAAAGTAGTTCCCCACATTAGGTGCAGTATACAGTAGTCCCCCCACATTAGGTGCAGTATACAGTAGTCCCCCCACATTAGGTGCAGTATATAGTAGTTCCCCACATTAGGTGCAGTATACAGTAGTCCCCCCACATTAAGTGCAGTATAAAGTAGTCCCCCACATTAGGTGCAGTAAACAGTAGTCCCGCACATTAGGTGCAGTATACAGTAGTTCCCCACATTAGGTGCAGTATACAGTAGTTCCCCACATTAGGTGCAGTATACAGTAGTCCCCCACATTAGATGCAGTATACATACAGTAGTCCCCCACATTATTTGCAGTATACAGTAGTCCCCCACATTAGATGCAGTATACAGTAGTTCCCCACATTAGGTGCAATATACAGTAGTTCCCCAGATTAGGAGCAGTATACAGTAGTCCCCCACATTAGGTGCAGTATACAGTAGTCCCCCCACATTAGGTGCAGTATACAGTAGTCCCCCACATTAGGTGCAGTATACAGTAGTCCCCCCAACATTAGGTGCAGTATAAAGTAGTTCCCCACATTAGGTGCAGTATACAGTAGTTCCCCACATTATGTGCAGAATACAGTAGTTCCCCCACATTAGGTGCAGTATACAGTAGTCCCCCAAATTAGGTGCAGTATACAGTAGTCCCCCCACAATAAGTGCAGTATACAGTAGTCCCCCACATTAGGTGCAGTAAACAGTAGTCCCCCACATTAGGTGCAGTATACAGTAGTCCCCCACATTAGGTGAAGCATACAGTAGTTCCCCCACATTAGGTGCAGTACACAGTAGTTCCCCCACATTAGGTGCAGTATAAAGTAGTTCCCCCACCTTAGGTGCAGTATACAATTCCCCCACATTAGGTGCAGTATACAGTAATTCCGCACATTAGGTGCAGTATACATTAGTCCCCCCACATTAGGTGCAGTATACAGTAGTCCCCCCACATTAGGTGCAGTATACAGTAGTCCCCCCACATTAGGTGCAGTATACAGTAGTTCCACCACATTAGGTGCAGTATACAGTAGTCCCCCCACATTAGGTGCAGTATACAGTAGTCCCCCACATTAGGTGCAGTATTACAGTAGTCCCCCCACATTAGGTGCAGTATACAGTAGTCCCCCCACATTAGATCCAGCATACAGTAGTCCCCCACATTAGGTGCAGTATAAAGTAGTCCCCCACATTAGGTGCAGTATACAGTAGTCCTCCACATTAGGTGCAGCATACAGTAGTTCCCCTACTTTAGGTGCAGTACACAGTAGTCCCCCACATTAGGTGCAGTATACAGTAGTCCCCCCACATTAGGTGCAGTATACAGTAGTCCCCCACATTAGGTGCAGTATACAGTAGTCCCCCCACATTAGGTGCAGTATACAGTAGTCCCCCACAATAGGTGCAGTATACAGTGGTCCCCCACATTAGGTGCAGTATAAAGTAGTTCCCCCACATTAGGTGCAGTATAAAGTAGTTCCCCATATTAGGTGCAGTATACAGTAGTTCCCCACATTAGGTGCAGTATATAGTAGTTCCCCCACATTAGGTGCAGTATACAGTAGTCCCCCAACATTAGGTCCAGTATACAGTAGTCCCCCCACATTAGGTGCAGTATAAAGTAGTCCCCCATATTAGGTGCAGTATACAGTAGTCCCCCACATTAGGTGCAGTACACAGTAGTTCCCCCACATTAGGTGCAGTATAAAGTAATAAAGTAATTTGCCCACATTAGGTGCAGTATAAAGTAGTCCCCCACATTAGGTGCAGTATACAGTAGTCCCCCACATTAGGTGCAGTATAAAGTAGTCCCCCACATTAGGTGCAGTATACAGTAGTTCCCCACATTAGGTGCAATATAAGGTAGTTCCCCACATTAGGTACTGTATACAGTAGTTCCCCACTTTAGGTGCAGTATACATTAGTTCCCCACATTAGGTGCAGTATACAGTAGTCCCCCACATTAGGTGCAGTATACAGTAGTCCCCCCACATTAGGTGCAGTACACAGTAGTTCCCCCACATTAGGTGCAGTATATAGTAGTTCCTCACATTAGGTGCAGTATACAGTAGTTCCCCACATTAGGTGCAGTATACAGTAGTCCCCCACATTAGGTGCAGTATACAGTAGTCCCCCCACATTAGGTGCAGTATACAGTAGTCCCCCACATTAGGTGCAGTATACAGTAGTCCCCCACATTAGGTGCAGTATAAAGTAGTCCCCCACATTAGGTGCAGTATACAGTAGTCCCCCACATTATTTGCAGTATAAAGTTGTCCCCCACATTAGGTGCAGTATAAGGTAGTTCCCCACATTAGGTGCAGTATATAGTAGTTCCTCACATTAGGTGTAGTATACAGTAGTTCCCCACATTAGGTGCAGTATACAGTAGTCCCCCACATTAGGTGCAGTATACAGTAGTCCCCCCACATTAGGTGCAGTATACAGTAGTCCCCCACATTAGGTGCAGTATACAGTAGTCCCCCCCCCCACATTAGGTGCAGTATAAAGTAGTCCCCCACATTAGGTGCAGTATACAGTAGTCCCCCACATTAGGTGCAGCATACAGTAGTTCCCCTACTTTAGGTGCAGTACACAGTAGTCCCCCACATTAGGTGCAGTATACAGTAGTCCCCCCACATTAGGTGCAGTATACAGTAGTCCCCCACATTAGGTGCAGTATACAGTAGTCCCCCCACATTAGGTGCAGTATACAGTAGTCCCCCACAATAGGTGCAGTATACAGTGGTCCCCCACATTAGGTGCAGTATAAAGTAGTTCCCCCACATTAGGTGCAGTATAAAGTAGTTCCCCATATTAGGTGCAGTATACAGTAGTTCCCCACATTAGGTGCAGTATATAGTAGTTCCCCCACATTAGGTGCAGTATACAGTAGTCCCCCAACATTAGGTCCAGTATACAGTAGTCCCCCCACATTAGGTGCAGTATAAAGTAGTCCCCCACATTAGGTGCAGTATACAGCAGAACCCCATATTAGGTGAAGTATACAGTAGTCCCCCACATTAGGTGCAGTACACAGTAGTTCCCCCACATTAGGTGCAGTATAAAGTAATAAAGTAATTTGCCCACATTAGGTGCAGTATAAAGTAGTCCCCCACATTAGATGCAGTATATAGTAGTCCCCCACATTAGGTGCAGTATAAGGTAGTTCCCCACATTAGGTACTGTATACAGTAGTTCCCCACTTTAGGTGCAGTATACATTAGTTCCCCAAATTAGGTGCAGTATACAGTAGTCCCCCACATTAGGTGCAGTATACAGTAGTCCCCCCACATTAGGTGCAGTATACAGTAGTCTCCCACATTAGGAGCAGTATACAGTGGTCCCCCACATTAGGTGCAGTATAAAGTAGTTCCCCCACATTAGGTGCAGTACACAGTAGTTCCCCCACATTAGGTGAAGTATAATGTAGTTCCCCACCTTATGTGCAGTATACAGTAGTCCCCCCCACATTAGGTGCAGTATACATTAGTTCCCCCACATTAGGTGCAGTATACAGTAGTACCCCACATTAGGTGCAGTATACAGTAGTTCCCCCATGTTAGGTGCAGTATAAAGTAGTTCCCCAAATTAAGTGGAGTATACAGTAGTTCCCCACATTAGGTGCAGTATACAGTGGTCCCCCACATTAGGTGCAGTATAAAGTAGTTCCCCCACATTAGGTGCGGTATAAAGTAATAAAGTAATGTGCCCACATTAGGGGCAGTATTCAGTAGTCCCTCACATTAGGTGCAGTATGAAGTACTACCCCACATTAGGTGCAGTATACAGTAGTCCCCCACATTAGCTGCAGTATAAGGTAATTCCCCACATTAGGTGCAGTATAAAGTAGTCCCCCACATTAGGTGCAGTATACAGTAGTCCCCCACATTATTTGCAGTATAAAGTTGTCCCCCACATTAGGTGCAGTATAAGGTAGTTCCCCACATTTGGTGCAGTATATAGTAGTTCCTCACATTAGGTGCAGTATACAGTAGTTCCCCACATTAGGTGCAGTATACAGTAGTCCCCCACATTAGGTGCAGTATACAGTAGTCCCCCCACATTAGGTGCAGTATACAGTAGTCCCCCACATTAGGTGCAGTATACAGTAGTCCCCCACATTAGGTGCAGTATAAAGTAGTCCCCCACATTAGGTGCAGTATACAGTAGTCCCCCACATTATTTGCAGTATAAAGTTGTCCCCCACATTAGGTGCAGTATAAGGTAGTTCCCCACATTAGGTGCAGTATATAGTAGTTCCTCACATTAGGTGCAGTATACAGTAGTTCCCCACATTAGGTGCAGTATACAGTAGTCCCCCACATTAGGTGCAGTATAAGGTAGTTCCCCACATTAGGTGCAGTATATAGTAGTTCCTCACATTAGGTGCAGTATACAGTAGTTCCCCACATTAGGTGCAGTATACAGTAGTCCCCCCACATTAGGTGCAGTATACAGTAGTCCCCCACATTAGGTGCAGTATACAGTAGTCCCCCCCCCCCACATTAGGTGCAGTATACAGTAGTCCCCCACATTAGGTGCAGTATACAGTAGTCCCCCACATTAGGTGCAGCATACAATAGTTCCCCTACTTTAGGTGCAGTACACAGTAGTCCCCCACATTAGGTGCAGTATACAGTAGTCCCCCCACATTAGGTGCAGTATACATTAGTCCCCCACATTAGGTGCAGTATACAGTAGTCCCCCCACATTAGGTGCAGTATACAGTAGTCCCCCACAATAGGTGCAGTATACAGTGGTCCCCCACATTAGGTGCAGTATAAAGTAGTTCCCCCACATTAGGTGCAGTATAAAGTAGTTCCCCATATTACGTGCAGTATACAGTAGTTCCCCACATTAGGTGCAGTATATAGTAGTTCCCCCACATTAGGTGCAGTATACAGTAGTCCCCCCACATTAGGTGCAGTATAAAGTAATCCCCCACATTAGGTGCAGTATACAGCAGAACCCCATATTAGGTGCAGTATACAGTAGTCCCCCACATTAGGTGCAGTACACAGTAGTTCCCCCACATTAGGTGCAGTATAAAGTAATAAAGTAATTTGCCCACATTAGGTGCAGTATAAAGTAGTCCCCCACATTAGGTGCAGTATACAGTAGTCCCCCACATTAGGTGCAGTATAAAGTAGTCCCCCACATTAGGTGCAGTATACAGTAGTCCCCCACATTAGGTGCAATATAAGGTAGTTCCCCACATTAGGTACTGTATACAGTAGTTCCCCACTTTAACGGCAGTATACATTAGTTCCCCACATTAGGTGCAGTATACAGTAGTCCCCCACATTAGGTGCAGTATACAGTAGTCCCCCCACATTAGGTGCAGTATACAGTAGTCTCCCACATTAGGAGCAGTATACAGTGGTCCCCCACATTAGGTGCAGTATAAAGTAGTTCCCCCACATCAGGTGCAGTACACAGTAGTTCCCCCACATTAGGTGCAGTATAAAGTAGTTCCCCACCTTAGGTGCAGTATACAGTAGTCCCCCCCACATTAGGTGCAGTATACATTAGTTCCCCCACATTAGGTGCAGTATACAGTAGTACCCCACATTAGGTGCAGTATACAGTAGTTCCCCCATGTTAGGTGCAGTATAAAGTAGTTCCCCAAATTAAGTGGAGTATACAGTAGTTCCCCACATTAGGTGCAGTATACAGTGGTCCCCCACATTAGGTGCAGTATAAAGTAGTTTCCCACATTAGATGCAGTATACAGTAGTCCCCCAAATTAGGTGCAGTATACAGTAGTCCCCCATATTAGGTGCAGCATACAGTAGTTCCCCCACATTAGGTGCGGTATAAAGTAATAAAGTAATGTGCCCACATTAGGGGCAGTATACAGTAGTCCCTCACATTAGGTGCAGTATGAAGTAGTTCCCCACATTAGGTGCAGTATACAGTAGTCCCCCACATTAGCTGCAGTATAAGGTAATTCCCCACATTAGGTGCAGTATACAGTAGTCCCCCACATTATTTGCAGTATAAAGTTGTCCCCCACATTAGGTGCAGTATAAGGTAGTTCCCCACATTAGGTGCAGTATATAGTAGTTCCTCACATTAGGTGCAGTATACAGTAGTTCCCCACATTAGGTGCAGTATACAGTAGTCCCCCACATTAGGTGCAGTATACAGTAGTCCCCCCATATTAGGTGCAGTATACAGTAGTCCCCCACATTAGGTGCAGTATACAGTAGTCCCCCACATTAGGTGCAGTATAAAGTAGTCCCCCACATTAGGTGCAGTATACAGTAGTCCCCCACATTATTTGCAGTAAAAAGTTGTCCCCCACATTAGGTGCAGTATAAGGTAGTTTCCCACATTAGGTGCAGTATATAGTAGTTCCTCACATTAGGTGCAGTATACAGTAGTTCCCCACATTAGGTGCAGTATACAGTAGTCCCCCACATTAGGTGCAGTATACAGTAGTCCCCCCACATTAGGTGCAGTATACAGTAGTCCCCCACATTAGGTGCAGTATACAGTAGTCCCCCCCCCCACATTAGGTGCAGTATGCAGTAGTCCCCCACATTAGGTGCAGTATACAGTTGTCCCCCACATTAGGTGCAGCATACAGTAGTTCCCCTACTTTAGGTGCAGTACACAGTAGTCCCCCACATTAGGTGCAGTATACAGTAGTCCCCCCACATTAGGTGCAGTATACAGTAGTCTCCCACATTAGGTGCAGTATACGGTAGTCCCCCCACATTAGGTGCAGTATACAGTAGTCCCCCACAATAGGTGCAGTATACAGTGGTCCCCCACATTAGGTGCAGTATAAAGTAGTTCCCCCACATTAGGTGCAGTATAAAGTAGTTCCCCATATTAGGTGCAGTATACAGTAGTTCCCCACATTAGGTGCAGTATATAGTAGTTACCCCACATTAGGTGCAGTATACAGTAGTCCCCCAACATTAGGTCCAGTATACAGTAGCCCCCCCACATTAGGTGCAGTATAAAGTAGTCCCCCACATTAGGTGCAGTATACAGCAGAACCCCATATTAGGTGCAGTATACAGTAGTCCCCCACATTAGGTGCAGTACACAGTAGTTCCCCCACATTAGGTGCAGTATAAAGTAATAAAGTAATTTGCCCACATTAGGTGCAGTATAAAGTAGTCCCCCACATTAGGTGCAGTATACAGTAGTCCCCCACATTAGGTGCAGTATAAAGTAGTCCCCCACATTAGGTGCAGTATACAGTAGTCCCCCACATTAGGTGCAGTATAAGGTAGTTCCCCACATTAGGTACTGTATACAGTAGTTCCCCACTTTAGGTGCAGCATACATTAGTTCCCCACATTAGGTGGGTATACAGTAGTCCCCCACATTAGGTGCAGTATACAGTAGTCCCCCCACATTAGGTGCAGTATACAGTAGTCTCCCACATTAGTAGCAGTATACAGTGGTCCCCCACATTAGGTGCAGTATAAAGTAGTTCCCCACCTTAGGTGCAGTATACAGTAGTCCCCCCCACATTAGGTGCAGTATACATTAGTTCCCCCACATTAGGTGCAGTATACAGTAGTACCCCACATTAGGTGCAGTATACAGTAGTTCCCCCATGTTAGGTGCAGTATAAAGTAGTTCCCCACTTTAGGTGCAGTATACATTAGTTCCCCACATTAGGTGCAGTATACAGTAGTCCCCCACATTAGGTGCAGTATACAGTAGTCCCCCCACATTAGGTGCAGTATACAGTAGTCTCCCACATTAGGTGCAGTAAACAGTAGTTCCCCCACATTAGGTGCAGTATAAAGTAGTTCCCCACCTTAGGTGCAGTATACAGTAGTCCCCCCCACATTAGGTGCAGTATACATTAGTTCCCCCACTTTAGGTGTAGTATACAGTAGTACCCCACATTAGGTGTAGTATACAGTAGTTCCCCCATGTTAGGTGCAGTATAAAGTAGTTCCCCAAATTAAGTGGAGTATACAGTAGTTCCCCAAATTAGGTGCAGTATACAGTGGTCCCCCACATTAGGAGCAGTATACAGTAGTCCCCCACATTAGGAGCAGTATACAGTAGTCCCCCCACATTCGGTGCAGTATAAAGTAGTTCCCCACAGTAAGTGGAGTATACAGTAGTTCCCCACATTAGGTGCAGTATACAGTAGTTCCCCCACATTAGGTGCAGTATACAGTAGTCCCCCAAATTAGCTGCAGTATACAGTAGTCCCCCATATTAGGTGCAGCATACAGTAGTCCCTCACATTAGGTGCAGTATTAAGTAGTTCCCCACATTAGGTGCAGTATACAGTAGTCCCCCACATTAGCTGCAGTATAAGGTAATTCCCCACATTAGGTGCAGTATACAGTAGTTTCCCACATTAGGTGCAGTATACAGTAGTTCCCCAGATTAGGTGCAGTATACAGTAGTCCCCCACATTAGGTGCAGTATACAGTAGTCCCCCCACATTAGGTGCAGTATACAGTAGTCCCCCACATAAGGTGCAGTATACAGTAGTTCCCCCACATTAGGTGCAGTATAAAATAGTTCCCCACCTTTGGTGCAGTATACGGTACCCCCACATTAGGGGCAGTATACAGTAGTCCCCCACATTAGGTGCAGTATACAGTGGTCCCCCACATTAGGTGCAGTATAAAGTAGTTCCCCCACATTAGGTGCAGTACACAGTAGCCCCCCCCCACATTAGGTGCAGTATACAGTAGTTCCCCTATATTAGGTGCAGTATACAGTAGTTCCCCCACATTAGATGCAGTATACAGTAGTCCCCCAAATTAGGTGCAGCATACAGTAGTTCCCACACTTTTGGTGCAGTACACAGTAGTCCCCCACATTAGGTGCAGTATACAGTAGTTCCCCCACATTAGGTGCAGTATACAGTAGTTCCCCCACAATTGGTGCAGTATACAGTAGATCCCCCACATTAGGTGCAGTATACAGTAGTCCCCCACATTAGGTGCAGTATACAGTAGTCCCCCACATTAGGTGCAGTATATTGTAGTTCCACACATTAGATGCAGTAGACAGTAGTCCCCCCACATTAGGTGCAGTATAAAAAGTTCCCCACATTAGGTGCAGTATAGAGTAGTCCCCCCACATTAAGTGCAGTATACAGTAGTCCCCCCACATTAGGTGCAGTATACAGTAGTCCCCCACATTAGGTGCCGTATAAAGTAGTTCCCCACATTAGGTGCCGTAAACAGTAGTTTCCCCACATTAGGTGCAGTATACGGTAGTACCCCACATTAGGTGTAGTATACAGTAGTCCCCCACTTTAGGTGCAGTATAAAGTAGTTCCCCACATTAGGTGCAGTATACAGTAGTCCCCCCAAATTAGGTGCAGTATACAGTAGTTCCCCCACATTAGGTGCAGTATAAAGTAGTCCCCCACATTAGGTGCAGTATACAGTAGTTCCCCACATTAGGTGCAGTATATAGTAGTCCCCCACATTAGGTGCAGTATAAATTAGTTCCCCACTTTAGTTGCAGTATACAGTAGTTCCCCACATTAGGTGCAGTATAAAATAGTTCCCCACATTAGGTGCAGTATACAGTAGTTCCCCACATTAGGTGCAGTATACAGTAGTCCCCAACATTAGATGCAGTATACAGTAGTTCCCCCACATTAGGTGCAGTATAAAGTAGTTCCCCACATTAAGTGCAGTAAACAGTAGTCCCCCACATTAGATGCAGTATACAGTAGTTCCCCCACATTAGGTGCAGTATACAGTAGTCCCCCACATTAGGTGCAGTATATTGTAGTTCCACACATTAGATGCAGTATACAGTAGTCCCCCCAACATTAGGCGCAGTATACAGTAGTCCCCCACATTAGGTGCAGTATACAGTAGTTCCCCACATTAGGTGCATTATACAGTAGTCCCTCACATTAGGTGCAGTATAAAATAGTCCCCCACATTAGGTGCTGTATAAAGTAGTTCCCCACATTAGGTGCAGCATACAGTAGTACCCCACATTAGGTGCAGCATACAGTAGTACCCCACATTAGGTGCAGTAGAAAGTAGTCCCCCACATTAGGTGCAGTATACAGTAGTCCCCCACATTAGATGCAGTATACATACAGTAGTCCCCCACATTAGGTGCAGTATACAGTAGTCCCCCACATTAGATGCAGTATACAGTACTCCCCCCACATTAGGTGCAGTATACAGTAGTCCCCCACATTAGGTGCAGTATATTGTAGTTCCACACATTAGATGCAGTATACAGTAGTCCCCCACATTAGGTGCAGTATACAGTAGTTCCCCCATGTTAGGTGCAGTGTACAGTAGTTCCCCACATTAGGTGCAGTATAAAGTAGTTCCCCACATTAGGTGCAGTATAAAGTAGTTCCCCACATTAGGTGCAGTATACAGTAGTCCCCCCACATTAGGTGCAGTATACAGTAGTCCCCCCACATTAGGTGCAGTATACAGTAGTTCCCCACATTAGGTGCAGTATACAGTAGTCCCCCCACATTAAGTGCAGTATAAAGTAGTCCCCCACATTAGGTGCAGTATACAGTAGTCCCGCACATTAGGTGCAGTATACAGTAGTTCCCCACATTAGGTGCAGTATACAGTAGTTCCCCACATTAGGTGCAGTATACAGTAGTCCCCACATTAGATGCAGTATACATACAGTAGTCCCCCACATTATTTGCAGTATACAGTAGTCCCCCACATTAGATGCAGTATACAGTAGTTCCCCACATTAGGTGCAATATACAGTAGTTCCCCAGATTAGGAGCAGTATACAGTAGTCCCCCACATTAGGTGCAATATACAGTAGTTCCCCAGATTAGGAGCAGTATACAGTAGTCCCCCACATTAGGTGCAGTATACAGTAGACCCCCCACATTAGGTGCAGTATACAGTAGTTCCCCACATTAGGTGCAGTATACAGTAGTCCCCCACATTAGGTGCAGTATACAGTAGTCCCCCAACATTAGGTGCAGTATAAAGTAGTTCCCCACATTAGGTGCAGTATACAGTAGTTCCCCACATTATGTGCAGAATACAGTAGTTCCCCCACATTAGGTGCAGTATACAGTAGTCCCCCAAATTAGGTGCAGTATACAGTAGTCCCCCCACATTAAGTGCAGTATAAAGTAGTCCCCCACATTAGGTGCAGTATACAGTAGTCCCCCACATTAGGTGCAGTATACAGTAGTCCCCCACATTAGGTGAAGCATACAGTAGTTCCCCCACATTAGGTGCAGTAAACAGTAGTTCCCCCACATTAGGTGCAGTATAAAGTAGTTCCCCCACCTTAGGTGCAGTATACAATTCCCCCACATTAGGTGCAGTATACAGTAGTCCCCCCACATTAGGTGCAGTATACAGTAGTCCCCCCACATTAGGTGCAGTATACAGTAGTCCCCCCACATTAGGTGCATTATACAGTAGTTCCCCCACATTAGGTGCAGTATACAGTAGTCCCCCCACATTAGGTGCAGTATACAGTAGTCCCCCACATTAGGTGCAGTATACAGTAGTCCCCCCACATTAGGTGCAGTATACAGTAGTCCCCCCACATTAGATCCAGTATACAGTAGTCCCCCACATTAGGTGCAGTATAAAGTAGTCCCCCACATTAAGTGCAGTATACAGTAGTCCCCCACATTAGGTGCAGTATACAGTAGTCCCCCACATTAGGTGCAGCATACAGTAGTTCCCCAAATTAGGTGCAGTACACAGTAGTTCCCCCACATTAGGTGCAGTATAAAGTTGTTCCCCACCTTAGGTGCAGTATACAGTTCCCCCACATTAGGTGCAGTATACAGTAGTCCCCCCACATTAGGTGCAGTATACAGTAGTTCCCCCACATTAGGTGCAGTATACAGTAGTTCCCCCACATTAGGTGCAGTATACAGTAGTTCCCCCACATTAGGTGCAGTATACAGTAGTCCCCCCACATTAGGTGCAGTATACAGTAGTCCCCCCCACATTAGGTGCAGTATACAGTAGTCCCCCCCACAATAGGTGCAGCATACAGTAGTCCCCCACATTAGGTGCTGTATACAGTAGTCCCCCACATTAGGTGCAGCATACAGTAGTTCCCCCACTTTAGGTGCAGTACACAGTAGTCCCCCCACATTAGGTGCAGTATACAGTAGTCCTCCACATTAGGTGCAGTATACAGTAGTCCCCCACACATTAGGTGCAGTATACAGTAGTCCCCCTACATTAGGTGCAGTATACAGTAGTTCCCCCACCTTTGGTGCAGTATACGGTACCCCCACATTAGGTGCAGTATACAGTAGTCCCCCACATTAGGTGCAGTATCCAGTAGTCCCCCCCCACATTAGGTCCAGTATACAGTAGTCCCCCCACATTAGGTGCAGTATAAAGAAGTCCCCCACATTAGGTGCAGTATACAGTAGTTCCCCACATTAGGTGCAGTATACAGTAGTCCCCCACATTAGGTGCAGTATACAGTAGTCCCCCCACATTAGGTGCAGTATACAGTAGTCCCCCACATTAGGTGCAGTATACATTAGTCCCCCCACATTAGGTGCAGTATACAGTAGTTCCCCCACATTAGGTGCAGTATAAACTAGTTCCCCACCTTTGGTGCAGTATACGGTAGTTCCCCACATTAGGTGCAGTATACAGTAGTTCCCCACATTAGGTGCAGTATACAGTAGTTCTCCACATTAGGTGCAGTATACAGTAGTCCCCCACATTAGGTGCAGTATACAGTAGTTCCCCACATTAGGTGCAGTATACAGTAGTTCCCCACATTAGGTGCAGTATACAGTAGTCCCCCACATTAGGTGCAGTATACAGTAGTCCCCCCACAGTAGGTGCAGTATACAGTAGTTCCCCCACATTAGGTGCAGTATAAACTAGTTCCCCACCTTTGGTGCAGTATACGGTACCCCCATATTAGGGGCAGTATACAGTAGTCCCCCACATTAGGTGCAGTATACAGTGGTCCCCCACATTAGGTGCAGTATAAAGTAGTTCCCCCACATTAGGTGCAGTATAAAGTAGTTTCCCACCTTAGGTGCAGTATACAGTAGTGCCCCCCACATTAGGTGCAGTATACAATAGTCCCCCCCCCCCCACATTAGGTGCAGTATACAGTAGTCCCCCACATTAGGTGCAGTATACAGTAGTTCCCCCATGTTAGGTGCATGGTACAGTAGTTCCCCACATTAGGTGCAGTATAAAGTAGTTCCCCACATTAGGTGCAGTATAAAGTAGTTCCCCACATTAGGTGCAGTATACAGTAGTCCCCCACATTAGGTGCAGTATAAAGTAGTTCCCCACATTAGGTGTAGTATACAGCAGTGCCCCACATTAGGTGCAGTATAAAGTAGTTCCCCACATTAAGTGCAGTATACAGTAGTCCCCCACATTAGGTGCAGTATAAAGTAGTTCCCCACATTAGGTGCAGTATACAGTAGTCCCCCACATTAGGTGCAGTATAAAGTAGTTCCCCACATTAGGTGCAGTATACAGTAGTCCCTCACATTAGGTGCAGTATAAAGTAGTCCCCCAACATTAGGTGCAGTATACAGTAGTTCCCCCACATTAGGTGCAGTATAAACTAGTTCCCCACATTAGTTGCAGTATACAGTAGTCCCCCACATTAGGTGCAGTATACAGTAGTCCCCCCCCCCCCCACATTAGGTGCAGTATACAGTAGTCCCCCACATTAGGTGCAGTTTAAAGTAGTCCCCCACATTAGGTGCAGTATACAGTAGTTCCCCACATTAGGTACAGTATACAGTAGTTCCCCACATTAGGTGCAGTATACAGTAGTCCCCCACATTAGGTGCAGTATACAGTAGTCCCCCCCACATTAGGTGCAGTATACAGTAGTTCCCCACATTAGGTGCAGTATACAGTAGTCCCCCACATTAGGTCCAGTATACAGTAGTCCTCCCACATTAGGTGCAGTATAAAGTAGTCCCCCACATTAGGTGCAGTATACAGTAGTCCCCCACATTAGGTGCAGTATACAGTAGTCCCCCACATTAGGTGCAGCATACAGTAGTTCCCCCACATTAGGTGCAGTACACAGTAGTTCCCCCACATTAGGTGCAGTATAAAGTAGTTCCCCACCTTAGGTGCAGTATACAGTTCCCCCACATTAGGTGCAGTATACAGTACTTCCCCACATTAGGTGCAGCATACAGTAGTCCCCCCACATTAGGTGCAGTATACAGTAGTCCCCCCACATTAGGTGCAGTCTACAGTAGTCCCCCCCACATTAGGTGTAGTATACAGTAGTTCCCCCACATTAGGTGCAGTATACAGTAGTCCCCCCACATTAGGTGCAGTATACAGTAGTTCCCCACATTAGGTGCAGTATACAGTAGTCCCCCACATTAGGTGCAGTATACAGTAGTCCCCAACATTAGGTGCAGTATAAAGTAGTTCCCCACATTAGGTGCAGTATACAGTAGTTCCCCACATTATGTGCAGAATACAGTAGTTCCCCCACATTAGGTGCAGTATACAGTAGTCCCCCCACATTAAGTGCAGTATAAAGTAGTCCCCCACATTAGGTGCAGTATACAGTAGTCCCCCACATTAGGTGCAGTATACAGTAGTCCCCCACATTAGGTGAAGCATACAGTAGTTCCCCCACATTAGGTGCAGTACACAGTAGTTCCCCCACATTAGGTGCAGTATAAAGTAGTTCCCCCACCTTAGGTGCAGTATACAATTCCCCCACATTAGGTGCAGTATACAGTAGTCCCCCCACATTAGGTGCAGTATACAGTAGTCCCCCCACATTAGGTGCAGTATACAGTAGTCCCCCCACATTAGGTGCAGTATACAGTAGTTCCCCCACATTAGGTGCAGTATACAGTAGTCCCCCCACATTAGGTGCAGTATACAGTAGTCCCCCACATTAGGTGCAGTATACAGTAGTCCCCCCACATTAGGTGCAGTATACAGTAGTCCCCCCACATTAGATCCAGTATACAGTAGTCCCCCAGATTAGGTGCAGTATAAAGTAGTCCCCCACATTAGGTGCAGTATACAGTAGTCCCCCACATTAGGTGCAGTATACAGTAGTCCCCCACATTAGGTGCAGCATACAGTAGTTCCCCAAATTAGGTGCAGTACACAGTAATTCCCCCACATTAGGTGCAGTATAAAGTTGTTCCCCACCTTAGGTGCAGTATACAGTTCCCCCACATTAGGTGCAGTATACAGTAGTCCCCCCACATTAGGTGCAGTATACAGTAGTTCCCCCACATTAGGTGCAATATACAGTAGTTCCCCCACATTAGGTGCAGTATACAGTAGTCCCCCCACATTAGGTGCAGTATACAGTAGTCCCCCCCACATTAGGTGCAGTATACAGTAGTCCCCCCCCACAATAGGTGCAGTATACAGTAGTCCCCCACATTAGGTGCTGTATACAGTAGTCCCCCACATTAGGTGCAGCATACAGTAGTTCCCCCACTTTAGGTGCAGTACACAGTAGTCCCCCCACATTAGGTGCAGTATACAGTAGTCCTCCACATTAGGTGCAGTATACAGTAGTCCCCCACACATTAGGTGCAGTATACAGTAGTCCCCCTACATTAGGTGCAGTATACAGTAGTTCCCCCACATTAGGTGCAGTATACAGTAGTTCCCCCACATTAGGTGCAGTACACAGTAGTTCCCCCACATTATGTGCAGTATAAAGTAGTTCCCCCACCTTAGGTGCAGTATACAATTCCCCCACATTAGGTGCAGTATACAGTACTTCCGCACATTAGGTGCAGTATACAGTAGTCCCCCCACATTAGGTGCAGTATACAGTAGTCCCCCCTCATTAGGTGCAGTATACAGTAGTCCCCCCACATTAGGTGCAGTATACAGTAGTTCCCCCACATTAGGTGCAGTATACAGTAGTCCCCCCAAATTAGGTGCAGTATACAGTAGTTCCCCCACATTAGGTGCAGTATACAGTAGTTCCCCCACATTAGGTGCAGTATACAGTAGTCCCCCACATTAGGTGCAGTATACAGTAGTCCCCCCCACATTAGGTGCAGTATACAGTATTCCCCCACATTAGGTGCAGTATACAGTAGTCCACCACATTAGGTGCAGCATACAGTAGTTCCCCCACTTCAGGTGCAGTACACAGTAGTCTCCCCACATTTGGTGCAGTATACAGTAGTCCTCCACATTAGGTGCAGTATACAGTAGTCCCCTACACATTAGGTGCAGTATACAGTAGTCCCCCCACATTAGGTGCAGTATACAGTAGTTCCCCCCACATTAGGTACAGTATACAGTAGCTCCCCCACATTAGGTGCAGTATACAGTAGTTCCCCCACATTAGGTGCAGTATACATAAGTCCCCCCACATTAGGTGCAGTATACAGTAGTCCCCCACATTAGGTGCAGTATACAGTAGTCCCCCCAACATTAGGTCCATTATACAGTAGCACCCCCACATTAGGTGCAGTATACAGTAGTCCCCCCACATTAGGTGCAGTATACAGTAGTTCCCCCACATAATTTGCAGTATAAACTAGTTCCCCACCTTTGGTGCAGTATACGGTATCCCCACATTAGGTGCAGTATACAGTAGTCCCCCACATTAGGTGCAGTATCCAGTAGTCCCCCCCACATTAGGTCCAGTATACAGTAGTCCCCCCACATTAGGTGCAGTATAAAGAAGTCCCCCACATTAGGTGCAGTATACAGTAGTTCCCCACATTAGGTGCAGTATACAGTAGTCCCCCACATTAGGTGCAGTATACAGTAGTCCCCCCCACATTAGGTGCAGTATACAGTAGTCCCCCACATTAGGTGCAGTATACAGTAGTCCCCCCACATTAGGTGCAGTATACAGTAGTTCCCCCACATTAGGTGCAGTATAAACTAGTTCCCCACCTTTGGTGCAGTATACGGTAGTTTCCCACATTAGGTGCAGTATACAGTAGTTCCCCACATTAGGTGCAGTATACAGTAGTTCCCCACATTAGGTGCAGTATACAGTAGTCCCCCACATTAGGTGCAGTATACAGTAGTTCCCCACATTAGGTGCAGTATACAGTAGTTACCCACATTAGGTGCAGTATACAGTAGTCCCCCACATTAGGTGCAGTATACAGTAGTCCCCCCACATTAGGTGCAGTATACAGTAGTTCCCCCACATTAGGTGCAGTATAAACTAGTTCCCCACCTTTGGTGCAGTATACGGTACCCCCATATTAGGGGCAGTATACAGTAGTCCCCCACATAAGGTGCAGTATACAGTGGTCCCCCACATTAGGTGCAGTATAAAGTAGTTCCCCCACATTAGGTGCAGTATAAAGTAGTTTCCCACCTTAGGTGCAGTATACAGTAGTGCCCCCCACATTAGGTGCAGTATACAGTAGCCCCCCCCCCCACATTAGGTGCAGTATACAGTAGTCCCCCACATTAGGTGCAGTATACAGTAGTTCCCCCATGTTAGGTGCATGGTACAGTAGTTCCCCACATTAGGTGCAGTATAAAGTAGTTCCCCACATTAGGTGCAGTATAAAGTAGTTCCCCACATTAGGTGCAGTATACAGTAGTCCCCCACATTAGGTGCAGTATAAAGTAGTTCCCCACATTAGGTGTAGTATACAGTAGTGCCCCACATTAGGTGCAGTATAAAGTAGTTCCCCACATTAGGTGCAGTATAAAGTAGTTCCCCACATTAGGTGCAGTATACAGTAGTCCCTCACATTAGGTGCAGTATAAAGTAGTCCCCCAACATTAGGTGCAGTATACAGTAGTTCCCCCACATTAGGTGCAATATAAACTAGTTCCCCACATTAGGTGCAGTATACAGTAGTCCCCCACATTAGGTGCAGTATACAGTAGTCCCCCCCCCCCCACATTAGGTGCAGTATACAGTAGTCCCCCACATTAGGTGCAGTTTAAAGTAGTCCCCCACATTAGGTGCAGTATACAGTAGTTCCCCACATTAGGTACAGTATACAGTAGTTCCCCACATTAGGTGCAGTATACAGTAGTCCCCCACATTAGGTGTAGTATACAGTAGTCCCCCCCACATTAGGTGCAGTATACAGTAGTTCCCCACATTAGGTGCAGTATACAGTAGTCCCCCACATTAGGTCCAGTATACAGTAGTCCTCCCACATTAGGTGCAGTATAAAGTAGTCCCCCACATTAGGTGCAGTATACAGTTCCCCCACATTAGGTGCAGTATACAGTAGTCCCCCCACATTAGGTGCAGTATACAGTAGTTCCCCCACATTAGGTGCAATATACAGTAGTTCCCCCACATTAGGTGCAGTATACAGTAGTCCCCCCACATTAGGTGCAGTATACAGTAGTCCCCCCCACATTAGGTGCAGTATACAGTAGTCCCCCCCCACAATAGGTGCAGTATACAGTAGTCCCCCACATTAGGTGCTGTATACAGTAGTCCCCCACATTAGGTGCAGCATACAGTAGTTCCCCCACTTTAGGTGCAGTACACAGTAGTCCCCCCACATTAGGTGCAGTATACAGTAGTCCTCCACATTAGGTGCAGTATACAGTAGTCCCCCACACATTAGGTGCAGTATACAGTAGTCCCCCTACATTAGGTGCAGTATACAGTAGTTCCCCCACATTAGGTGCAGTATACAGTAGTTCCCCCACATTAGGTGCAGTACACAGTAGTTCCCCCACATTATGTGCAGTATAAAGTAGTTCCCCCACCTTAGGTGCAGTATACAATTCCCCCACATTAGGTGCAGTATACAGTACTTCCGCACATTAGGTGCAGTATACAGTAGTCCCCCCACATTAGGTGCAGTATACAGTAGTCCCCCCTCATTAGGTGCAGTATACAGTAGTCCCCCCACATTAGGTGCAGTATACAGTAGTTCCCCCACATTAGGTGCAGTATACAGTAGTCCCCCCAAATTAGGTGCAGTATACAGTAGTTCCCCCACATTAGGTGCAGTATACAGTAGTTCCCCCACATTAGGTGCAGTATACAGTAGTCCCCCACATTAGGTGCAGTATACAGTAGTCCCCCCCACATTAGGTGCAGTATACAGTATTCCCCCACATTAGGTGCAGTATACAGTAGTCCACCACATTAGGTGCAGCATACAGTAGTTCCCCCACTTCAGGTGCAGTACACAGTAGTCTCCCCACATTTGGTGCAGTATACAGTAGTCCTCCACATTAGGTGCAGTATACAGTAGTCCCCTACACATTAGGTGCAGTATACAGTAGTCCCCCCACATTAGGTGCAGTATACAGTAGTTCCCCCCACATTAGGTACAGTATACAGTAGCTCCCCCACATTAGGTGCAGTATACAGTAGTTCCCCCACATTAGGTGCAGTATACATAAGTCCCCCCACATTAGGTGCAGTATACAGTAGTCCCCCACATTAGGTGCAGTATACAGTAGTCCCCCCAACATTAGGTCCATTATACAGTAGCACCCCCACATTAGGTGCAGTATACAGTAGTCCCCCCACATTAGGTGCAGTATACAGTAGTTCCCCCACATAATTTGCAGTATAAACTAGTTCCCCACCTTTGGTGCAGTATACGGTATCCCCACATTAGGTGCAGTATACAGTAGTCCCCCACATTAGGTGCAGTATCCAGTAGTCCCCCCCACATTAGGTCCAGTATACAGTAGTCCCCCCACATTAGGTGCAGTATAAAGAAGTCCCCCACATTAGGTGCAGTATACAGTAGTTCCCCACATTAGGTGCAGTATACAGTAGTCCCCCACATTAGGTGCAGTATACAGTAGTCCCCCCACATTAGGTGCAGTATACAGTAGTCCCCCACATTAGGTGCAGTATACAGTAGTCCCCCCACATTAGGTGCAGTATACAGTAGTTCCCCCACATTAGGTGCAGTATAAACTAGTTCCCCACCTTTGGTGCAGTATACGGTAGTTTCCCACATTAGGTGCAGTATACAGTAGTTCCCCACATTAGGTGCAGTATACAGTAGTTCCCCACATTAGGTGCAGTATACAGTAGTCCCCCACATTAGGTGCAGTATACAGTAGTTCCCCACATTAGGTGCAGTATACAGTAGTTACCCACATTAGGTGCAGTATACAGTAGTCCCCCACATTAGGTGCAGTATACAGTAGTCCCCCCACATTAGGTGCAGTATACAGTAGTTCCCCCACATTAGGTGCAGTATAAACTAGTTCCCCACCTTTGGTGCAGTATACGGTACCCCCATATTAGGGGCAGTATACAGTAGTCCCCCACATAAGGTGCAGTATACAGTGGTCCCCCACATTAGGTGCAGTATAAAGTAGTTCCCCCACATTAGGTGCAGTATAAAGTAGTTTCCCACCTTAGGTGCAGTATACAGTAGTGCCCCCCACATTAGGTGCAGTATACAGTAGCCCCCCCCCCCACATTAGGTGCAGTATACAGTAGTCCCCCACATTAGGTGCAGTATACAGTAGTTCCCCCATGTTAGGTGCATGGTACAGTAGTTCCCCACATTAGGTGCAGTATAAAGTAGTTCCCCACATTAGGTGCAGTATAAAGTAGTTCCCCACATTAGGTGCAGTATACAGTAGTCCCCCACATTAGGTGCAGTATAAAGTAGTTCCCCACATTAGGTGTAGTATACAGTAGTGCCCCACATTAGGTGCAGTATAAAGTAGTTCCCCACATTAGGTGCAGTATAAAGTAGTTCCCCACATTAGGTGCAGTATACAGTAGTCCCTCACATTAGGTGCAGTATAAAGTAGTCCCCCAACATTAGGTGCAGTATACAGTAGTTCCCCCACATTAGGTGCAATATAAACTAGTTCCCCACATTAGGTGCAGTATACAGTAGTCCCCCACATTAGGTGCAGTATACAGTAGTCCCCCCCCCCCACATTAGGTGCAGTATACAGTAGTCCCCCACATTAGGTGCAGTTTAAAGTAGTCCCCCACATTAGGTGCAGTATACAGTAGTTCCCCACATTAGGTACAGTATACAGTAGTTCCCCACATTAGGTGCAGTATACAGTAGTCCCCCACATTAGGTGTAGTATACAGTAGTCCCCCCCACATTAGGTGCAGTATACAGTAGTTCCCCACATTAGGTGCAGTATACAGTAGTCCCCCACATTAGGTCCAGTATACAGTAGTCCTCCCACATTAGGTGCAGTATAAAGTAGTCCCCCACATTAGGTGCAGTATACAGTAGTCCCCCACATTAGGTGCAGTATACAGTAGTCCCCCACATTAGGTGCAGTATACAGTAGTTCCCCCACATTAGGTGCAGTACACAGTAGTTCCCCCACATTAGGTGCAGTATAAAGTAGTTCCCCCACCTTAGGTGCAGTATACAATTCCCCCACATTAGGTGCAGTATACAGTACTTCCGCACATTAGGTGCAGTATACAGTAGTCCCCCCACATTAGGTGCAGTATACAGTAGTCCCCCCACATTAGGTGCAGTATACAGTAGTCCCCCCACATTAGGTGCAGTATACAGTAGTTCCCCCACATTAGGTGCAGTATACAGTAGTCCACCCACATTAGGTGCAGTATACAGTAGTTCCCCCACATTGTGTGCAGTATACAGTAGTCCCCCACATTAGGTGCAGTATACAGTAGTCCCCCCCACATTAGGTGCAGTATACAGTATTCCCCCACATTAGGTGCAGTATACAGTAGTCCACCACATTAGGTGCAGCATACAGTAGTTCCCCCACTTCAGGTGCAGTACACAGTAGTTCCCCCACATTAGGTGCAGTATACAGTAGTCCTCCACATTAGGTGCAGTATACAGTAGTCCCCTACACATTAGGTGCAGTATACAGTAGTCCCCCCACATTAGGTGCAGTATACAGTAGTTCCCCCCACATTAGGTACAGTATACAGTAGCTCCCCCACATTAGGTGCAGTATACAGTAGTTCCCCCACATTAGGTGCAGTATACATAAGTCCCCCCACATTAGGTGCAGTATACAGTAGTCCCCCACATTAGGTGCAGTATACAGTAGTCCCCCCCACATTAGGTCCAGTATACAGTAGCACCCCCACATTAGGTGCAGTATACAGTAGTCCCCCCACATTAGGTGCAGTATACAGTAGTTCCCCCACATAATTTGCAGTATAAACTAGTTCCCCACCTTTGGTGCAGTATACGGTACCCCCACATTAGGTGCAGTATACAGTAGTCCCCCACATTAGGTGCAGTATCCAGTAGTCCCCCCCCACATTAGGTCCAGTATACAGTAGTCCCCCCACATTAGGTGCAGTATAAAGAAGTCCCCCACATTAGGTGCAGTATACAGTAGTTCCCCACATTAGGTGCAGTATACAGTAGTCCCCCACATTAGGTGCAGTATACAGTAGTCCCCCCACATTAGGTGCAGTATACAGTAGTCCCCCACATTAGGTGCAGTATACAGTAGTCCCCCCACATTAGGTGCAGTATACAGTAGTTCCCCCACATTAGGTGCAGTATAAACTAGTTCCCCACCTTTGGTGCAGTATACGGTAGTTCCCCACATTAGGTGCAGTATACAGTAGTTCCCCACATTAGGTGCAGTATACAGTAGTTCCCCACATTAGGTGCAGTATACAGTAGTCCCCCACATTAGGTGCAGTATACAGTAGTTCCCCACATTAGGTGCAGTATACAGTAGTTCCCCACATTAGGTGCAGTATACAGTAGTCCCCCACATTAGGTGCAGTATACAGTAGTCCCCCCACATTAGGTGCAGTATACAGTAGTTCCCCCACATTAGGTGCAGAATAAACTAGTTCCCCACCTTTGGTGCAGTATACGGTACCCCCATATTAGGGGCAGTATACAGTAGTCCCCCACATTAGGTGCAGTATACAGTGGTCCCCCACATTAGGTGCAGTATAAAGTAGTTCCCCCACATTAGGTGCAGTATAAAGTAGTTTCCCACCTTAGGTGCAGTATACAGTAGTGCCCCCCACATTAGGTGCAGTATACAGTAGTCCCCCCCCACATTAGGTGCAGTATACAGTAGTCCCCCACATTAGGTGCAGTATACAGTAGTTCCCCCATGTTAGGTGCATGGTACAGTAGTTCCCCACATTAGGTGCAGTATAAAGTAGTTCCCCACATTAGGTGCAGTATAAAGTAGTTCCCCACATTAGGTGCAGTATACAGTAGTCCCCCACATTAGGTGCAGTATAAAGTAGTTCCCCACATTAGGTGTAGTATACAGTAGTGCCCCACATTAGGTGCAGTATAAAGTAGTTCCCCACATTAGGTGCAGTATACAGTAGTCCCCCACATTAGGTGCAGTATAAAGTAGTTCCCCACATTAGGTGCAGTATACAGTAGTCCCCCACATTAGGTGCAGTATAAAGTAGTTCCCCACATTAGGTGCAGTATACAGTAGTCCCTCACATTAGGTGCAGTATAAAGTAGTCCCCCAACATTAGGTGCAGTATACAGTAGTTCCCCCACATTAGGTGCAGTATAAACTAGTTCCCCACATTAGGTGCAGTATACAGTAGTCCCCCACATTAGGTGCAGTATACAGTAGTCCCCCCCCCACATTAGGTGCAGTATACAGTAGTCCCCCACATTAGGTGCAGTTTAAAGTAGTCCCCCACATTAGGTGCAGTATACAGTAGTTCCCCACATTAGGTACAGTATACAGTAGTTCCCCACATTAGGTGCAGTATACAGTAGTTCCCCACATTAGGTGCAGTATACAGTAGTCCCCCTCACATTAGGTGCAGTATACAGTATTCCCCCACATTAGGTGCAGTACACAGTAGTTCCCCCACATTAGGTTTAGTATAAAGTAGTTCCCCACCTTATGTGCAGTATACAGTTCCCCCACATTAGGTGCAGTATACAGTAGTCCCCCACATTAGGTGCATTATACAGTAGTCCCCCACATTAGGTGCAGCATACAGTAGTTCCCCCACATTAGGTGCAGTACACAGTAGTTCCCCCACATTAGGTTTAGTATAAAGTAGTTCCCCAACTTATGTGCAGTATACAGTTCCCCCACATTAGGTGCAGTATACAGTAGTCCCCCCACATTAGGTGCAGTATATAGTAGTTCCCCCACATTAGGTGCAGTATACAGTAGTTCCCCCACATTAGGTGCAGTATACAGTAGTCCCCCACATTAGGTGCAGTATACAGTAGTCCCCCCCACATTAGGTGCAGTATACAGTATTCCCCCACATTAGGTGCAGTATACAGTAGTCCCCCACATTAGGTGCAGCATACAGTAGTTCCCCCACTTCAGGTGCAGTACACAGTAGTCCCCCCACATTAGGTGCAGTATACAGTAGTCCTCCACATCAGGTGCAGTATACAGTAGTCCCCTACACATTAGGTGCAGTATACAGTAGTCCCCCCACATTAGGTGCAGTATACAGTAGTTCCCCCCACATTAGGTGCAGTATGCAGTAGTTCCCCCACATTAGGTGCAGTATACAGTAGTTCCCCCACATTAGGTGCAGTATACATAAGTCCCCCCACATTAGGTGCAGTATACAGTAGTCCCCCACATTAGGTGCAGTATACAGTAGTCCCCCCACATTAGGTCCAGTATACAGTAGCACCCCCACATTAGGTGCAGTATAAAGTAGTCCCCCACATTAGGTGCAGTATACAGTAGTCCCCCACATTAGTTGCAGTATGCAGTAGTCCCCCCACATTAGGTGCAGTATAAAGTAGTTCCCTCACATTAGGTGCAGTATAAAGTAGTTCCCTCACATTAGGTGCAGTACACAGTAGTCCCCCACATTAGGTGCAGTATACAGTAGTCCCCCACATTAGGTGCAGCATACAGTAGTTCCCCCACATTAGGTGCAGTACACAGTAGTTCCCCCACATTAGGTGCAGTATAAAGTTGTTCCCCACCTTAGGTGCAGTATACAGTTCCCCCACATTAGGTGCAGTATACAGTACTTCCCCACATTAGGTGCAGCATACAGTAGTCCCCCCACATTAGGTGCAGTATACAGTAGTCCCCCCACATTAGGTGCAGTATACAGTAGTCCCCCCCCCACATTAGGTGCAGTATACAGTAGTTCCCCCACATTAGGTGCAGTATACAGTAGTCTCCCCACATTAGGTGCAGTATACAGTAGTCCCCCCACATTAGGTGCAGTATACAGTAGTCCCCCCACATTAGGTGCAGTATACACTAGTCACCCAAATTAGGTGCAGTATACAGTAGTCCCCCCCACATTAGATCCAGTATACAGTAGTCCCCCCACATTAGGTGCAGTATAAAGTAGTCCCCCACATTAGGTGCAGTATACAGTAGTCCCCCACATTAGGTGCAGTATACAGTAGTCCCCCACATTAGGTGCAGCATACAGTAGTTCCCCCACATTAGGTGCAGTACACAGTAGTTCCCCCACATTAGGTGCAGTATAAAGTAGTTCCCCACCTTATGTGCAGTATACAGTTCCCCCACATTAGGTGCAGTATACAGTAGTTCCCCCACATTAGGTGCAGTATACAGTAGTTCCCCCACATTAGGTGCAGTATACAGTAGTCCCCCACATTAGGTGCAGTATACAGTAGTCCCCCCCACATTAGGTGCAGTATACAGTATTCCCCCACATTAGGTGCAGTATACAGTAGTCCCCCCCCACATTAGGTGCAGCATACAGTAGTTCCCCCACTTCAGGTGCAGTACACAGTAGTCCCCCCCACATTAGATCCAGTATACAGTAGTCCCCCCACATTAGGTGCAGTATAAAGTAGTCCCCCACATTAGGTGCAGTATACAGTAGTCCCCCACATTAGGTGCAGTATACAGTAGTCCCCCACATTAGGTGCAGCATACAGTAGTTCCCCCACATTAGGTGCAGTACACAGTAGTTCCCCCACATTAGGTGCAGTATAAAGTAGTTCCCCACCTTATGTGCAGTATACAGTTCCCCCACATTAGATGCAGTATACAGTAGTTCCCCCACATTAGGTGCAGTATACAGTAGTTCCCCCACATTAGGTGCAGCATACAGTAGTCCCCCACATTATGTGCAGTATACAGTAGTCCCCCCCACATTAGGTGCAGTATACAGTATTCCCCCACATTAGGTGCAGTATACAGTAGTCCCCCCCCCACATTAGGTGCAGCATACAGTAGTTCCCCCACTTCAGGTGCAGTACACAGTAGTCCCCCCACATTAGGTGCAGTATACAGTAGTCCTCCACATTAGGTGCAGTATACAGTAGTCCCCTACACATTAGGTGCAGTATACAGTAGTCCCCCCACATTAGGTGCAGTATACAGTAGTTCCCCCCACATTAGGTGCAGTATACAGTAGTTCCCCCACATTAGGTGCAGTATACATAAGTCCCCCCACATTAGGTGCAGTATACAGTAGTCCCCCACATTAGGTGCAGTATACAGTAGTCCCCCCCACATTAGGTCCAGTATACAGTAGCACCCCCACATTAGGTGCAGTATAAAGTAGTCCCCCACATTAGGTGAAGTGTACAGTAGTCCCCCACATTAGTTGCAGTATGCAGTAGTCCCCCCACATTAGGTGCAGTATAAAGTAGTTCCCCCACATTAGGTGCAGTACACAGTAGTTCCCCCACATTGGTTGTAGTATAAAGTAGTTCCCCAACTTAGGTGCAGTATACAGTGCCCCCACATTAGGTGCAGTATACAGTACTTCCCCACATTAGGTGCAGTATACAGTAGTTCCCCCACATTAGGTGCAGTATACAGTAGTTCCCCTACATTAGGTGCTGTATAAAGTAGTTTCCCCCACATTAAGTGCAGTATACAGTTCCCCCACATTAGGTGCAGTATACAGTAGTTCCCCCACATTAGGTGCTGTATAAAGTAGTTTCCCCCACATTAAGTGCAGTATACAGTTCCCCCACATTAGGTGCAGTATACAGTAGTTCCCCCACATTAGGTGCTGTATAAAGTAGTTTCCCCCACATTAAGTGCAGTATACAGTTCCCCCACATTAAGTGCAGTATACAGTTCCCCCACATTAAGTGCAGTATACAGTTCCCCCACATTAGGTGCAGTATGTTCCCCCACAGACATACAGCATTCAGCCCCACTTCAGTGTTCCGACCATCGCTCCGGGGTCACAATCTACTGCTAGAGCGGCGGTTGGAACACTGAAGATGATCACTTACCATACCCGCGCGTCCTCCTCACTGCTCTGCTCCGCTGTACTGTTGCTACGGGCGCACGCACGGGATGTCAGTGACATCACTGCGTACGCTTCCTACCAGCAGCCCCTGCATTTTTAAAGTTATCTCAGGGCCGCTATGAGGTAAACAGGGCATCCTTGTGTCCTGAAAAGATTTTTCGGGACACAGGGATGTCCCGAATGTGACGGGGGCCCCCTGCGGACACGGGGCCTGGAGCTGGTCACTGTTTTAAAGTGGCCACGGCCGGGCTGCTAATCTTTAACAAGCAGCCAACGCTGCGGCCACTTTAAAACAGTTGTCCCCCCTTACTGAGCAGCCGGCAGGGGGCCCTCTGGGGGATCGGGGCCCTAGGCAATTGCCTGGTTTGCCCCGCCCTAACGCCGGCCCTGAAGGTGCCCCAAATGTATGAGCAGTGGTCTCCAATATGGCAAATCACTCTGGCAAGAGGTGCCATCGGAAGCAGAGGCAGTAGGAGACCATATAGTGGCAAAATGGCAAAGGCTTGAAGTGGCAGCAGCATGGGGAGAACATTGGAAAAGCAGAATGACACAGGCCTGAGGTTGCTGTAGCCTGACTAGACCATAGGGACTCAAAATTTAAAAGTTTAACCCCTTAAGGACCAAGCCATTTTACACCTTAGGACCGAAGCGTTTTTTGAACATCTGACCACTGTCACTTTAAACATTGATAACTCTGGAATGCTTTTACCTATCATTCTGATTCCCAGATTGTTTTTTCGTAACATATTCTACTTTATGTTATTGGTAAAATTTTGTCGATACTTGCATCGTTTCATAGTGAAAAATTTCAAAATTTGCAGAAAAAATTTAAAATTTTGCATTTTTCTAACTTTGAAGCTCTCTGCTTGTAAGGAAAATGGATATTCCAAATAAAAATTTTTTTTATTCACAAATACAATATGTCTACTTTATGTTTGCATCATAAAATTGACGTGATTTTACTTTTGGAAGACACCAGAGGGCTTCAAAGTTCAGCAGCAATTTACCAATTTTTCACAAAATTTTCAAACTCACTATTTTTCAGGGACCAGTTCAGGTTTGAAGTGGATTTGAAGGGTCTTCATATTAGAAATACCCCACAAATGACCCCATTATAAAAACTGCACCCCCCAAAGTATTCAAAATAACATTCAGTCAGCGTTTTAACCCTTTAGGTGTTTCACAGGAATAGCAGCAAAGTGAAGGAGAAAATTCACCATCTTCATTTTTTACACTCGCATGTTCTTGTAGACCCAATTTTTGAATTTTTACAAGGGGTAAAATGATAAAATTTATACTTATATTTTTAGTCCAATTTCTTTCGAGTAAGCACATACCTCATATGTCTATGTAAAGTGTTCGGCGGGCGCAGTAGAGGGCTCAGAAGCGAAGGAGCGACAAGGGAATTTTGGAGAGTACGTTTTTCTGAAATGGTTTTTGGGGGCATGTCGCATTTAGGAAGCCCCTATGGTACCAGAACAGCAAAAAAAACCCACATGGCATACCATTTTGGAAACTAGACCCCTTGGGGAACGTAACAAGGGGTAAAGTGAACCTTAATACCCCACAGGTGTTTCACGACTTTTGCATATGTAAAAAAAAAAAAAAAATTTCACTAAAATGTGTGTTTCCCCCCAAATTTCACATTTTTGCAAGGGTTAATAGCAGAAAATACCCCCCAAAATTTGTAACCCCATCTCTTCTGAGTATGGAGGTACCCCATAAGTGGACCTGAAGTGCACTACGGGCGAACTACAATGCTCAGAAGAGAAGGAGTCATATTTGGTTTTGGAGAGCAAATTTTGGTCGGGGGGCATGTCGCATTTAGGAAGCCCCTATGGTGCCACAACAGCAAAAAAAAACTCACATGGCATACCATTTTGGAAACTAGACCCTTGAGGAACGTAACAAGGAATAAAGTGAGCCTTAATATCCCACAGGGGTTTCACGACTTTTGCATATGTAAAAAAAGATATATATTTTTTCACTAAAATGTGTGTTTCCCCCCAAATTTCACATTTTTGCAAGGGTTAATAGCAGAAAATACCCCCCAAAATTTGTAACCCCATCTCTTCTGAGTATGAAGGTACCCCATAAGTGGACCTGAAGTGCACTACGGGCGAACTACAATGCTCAGAAGAGAAGGAGTCATATTTGGCTTTTGGAGAGCAAATTTTGCTCGGGGGGCATGTCGCATTTAGGAAGCCCCTATGGTGCCAGGACAGCAAAATAACCCCCACATGGCATACCATTTTGGAAACTAGACCCCTTGAGGAACGTAACAAGTTGTACAGTGAGCATTTACCCCCCCCACTGGTGTCTGTCAGAACTTTGGAACAGTGGGCTGTACAAAATTTTTAATTTGCATAGCCCACTCTTCCAAAGATCTGTCAAGACACCTGTGGGGTGTAAATTCTCACTTCACCCCTCATTATATTCCGTGAGGGGTGTAGTTTCCGAAATGGGGTCACATGTGGTGTTTTTTTTTTTTTGCATTTGTCAAAACCGCTGTAACAATCAGCCACCCCTGTGCAAATCACCTCAAATGTACATGGTGCACTCTCCCTTCTGGGCCTTGTTGTGCGCCCCCAGAGAAGTTTGCGCCCACTTATGGGGTATCTCCGTACTCGGGAGAAATTGCATTACAAATTTTGGGGGGCATTTTTCCCTTTTACCTCTTGTCAAAATGAACAGTATAGGGCAACACCAGCGTGTTAGTGTAAAAAATTTATTTTTTTACACTAACACGCTGTTGTAGACCCCAACTTCACCTTTTCATAAGGGGTTAAAGGCGAAAAATCCCCCCAAAATTTGTAACATAATTTCTCCCGAGTACGTCGATACCCCATATGTGACCCTAAACTGTTGCCTTGAAATACGACAGGGTTCCAAAGTGAGAGCGCCATTCGCATTTGAGGCCTGAATTAGGGATTTGCATAGGGGTGGACATAGGGGTATTCTACGCCAGTGATTCCCAAACAGGGTGCCTCCAGCTGTTGCAAAACTCACAGCATGCTTGGACAGTCAACGGCTGTCCAGCAATACTGTGAGTTGTTGTTTTGCCACAGCTGGAGGCTCCATTTTGGAAACAGTGGCGTACCTGACGTTTTTCATTTTTATTGGGGAGGGGAGGGGGGCTGTGTAGGGGTATGTGTATATGTAGTGTTTTTTACTTTTTATTTTATTTTTTGTGGTAGTGTAGTGTTTTTAGGGTACAGTCACACGGGCGGGGGATTACAGCGAGTTCCCGCTGCGAGTCAGAGCTGCCGCGCAAAATTTGTTGCATCGCAAACTTGCAGCCTGATACTCACTGTAAGCCCCCTGCCCATGTGAATGTACCCTGTACATTCACAGGGGCGGGACCTCCAGCTGTTACAAAACTACAACTCCTAGCATGCACAGTCTATCAGTGCATGCTGGTAGTTATAGTTTTGCAACAGCTGGAGGCACACGGTTGGGTAACACTGAGTTAGGATACAGACAATGTTTCCCAACCAGTGTGCCTCCAGTTGTTGCAAAACCACAACTCCCAGCATTCTCAGGCATGCTGGGAGTAGTAGTTCGGCAACATCTTTAGAGCCAGATGTTACCGAACTACGACTCCCAGCATGCTTGGAGTTGTAGTTTTGCAACATCTGGAGGACTACAGTTTGCAGACCACTAATACAGTGGTTCCCAATCTGTGCCCTTCCAGATGTTGCAAAACTACAACTCCCAGTATGCCAAAACTGTCCAGGCATGCTGGGAGTTGTAGTTCTGCAACATCTGAAGGGCCAGATGTTACAGAACTACAACTCCCAGCATGCCTGGACAGTAAGGGCATGCTGAGGATGTGTAGTTTTGCAACATCTGGAAGGGCACAGTGGTCTCCAAACTGCGGACCTCCAGATGTTGCAAAACTGCAACTCCCAGCATGCCCAGATGCCAAGGGCTGTCTGGGCATGCTGGGAGTTGTAGTTTACAGGGTCCCAATACAGCAATGCATGTCGCTTTACGGCGACGTGCATTGCTGTAAAGGGCCTGACCGCGGCTGAAGATCTACTCACCTGTCACCGCCGCCATCTTCCTCGCCGGGATCCGGGTCTACAGGGACGAGGTAAGTACCGGGACCGGTCCCCAGCACTCCCCCGTCCCCCGCCGCGTCCTCCGGTCTTCCTCCCGTCCTCTCCGGACTTCAAGGGGCCGGGCAGGACGGGAGGAAGTACCCGCCCCCCCTCCTGCGATTGGTCGGTTAGTTAACCGACAGATCGCAGGGAATAGGAGGAGGTGGCAGGCTTGCCACCTCGCTCCGATACTCCAGCATGGTCCTGGCTGTCTGTGACAGCCGGGATCATGCGAAATTACCGGGTGGTCGGGTCCCAGAGACCCGATCAGCCCGGTATCACCGCAGATCGCAAGGGCGATTTCCCTTGCGATTTGTGGCGATCGCCGACATGGGGGGCCTACATGGCCCCCCTCGGCGTTTGCCCTGGATGCCTGCTGAAGCATTTCAGCAGGCATCAAGTTCCGATCTCTGCCCGGCGCGCGGCAGAGACCGGAAATACAACAGGACGTTCTCTAACGTCCTTGGGCATTAAAGCCCAGGTAGCGGGGACGTTAGAGAACGTCCTATGTCCTTAACAGGTTAAATAACTTTTTTTTTTATATGCAATATATTACTTTTTAAATAGATGAGCAATTACATTTTAAACTAATGTTCCAGCAGCATGAGGACATCATATAGTGGCTTAATGACACAGCCTGGAAATATTTATGCCCTTTAACACTAACTGCCCACTATGAGTTTAAAAGGTTAATAATAAAAAGTCCAAAGTGCAAATTAAATAAATTTCTTGGAATAAATAATAAAAATAGATTCATCTCAAAAACCTCCCCAGTGTTACTGGTGCATGAGTGTGGTATTGTAATAAAACATTTAATTTATATAATAAAATGAGGAAACTTAAAAAAAAATTATATCATAAAAGAAAAAATAAAAATAAAATAATACACACAATTACTGCAATGGGAATGTCTTTTATGGTTGAAAGTACGGTATGTTGCTATCGGCCTTAAAACTTCTCACTCACAGACACAAAATAGAAGTCTAAATAATGTTAGATAGAAGTAGGTAAGTTGTGGAGGTCCTGCATAGGGTCAGCTCTAACAGGGGAGGACGGTGGGCACCGTTTTGCGACGGGCCATATGATGGATTGAAAAACACCGTCTCCACTGTCCCACTCTGTTTTGGTTTGTTGCTCCAGTCGGCAAGACCAGAGCTCCTGCGGAGTGGCGTCTGACATCATGATAAGGTCAAAATAGAGTGAGATGTTGGTAGCAAAGGCCGACTGACTGAAAGTGCATTAACGGGATTGTACTATTCAGTCTGGGCTAAAGAAAAATAGCTTTCCTAAAAATGGAAAATTAATTGCAGTAGTAGTGTGTATTCTAAAATCAACAATGTAATCACATTTCTGGTCAAAAAATAAATAAAATCCTCATGTATATATATATATATATATATATATATATATATATATATATATGTTATACATTTTATTATAATACCTCAGTCATGCACCAGTATCTATGGTGAGGTCCTGAAGGTTTATGATTATAGTTTTATTTTTCTTACATAATGGTGTGGATTTCAGGTGAATTTATTCACAGCTGATAAGATATTTTTTGTAAATTAATAAAAAAAAAATAATTATTATTTGAACAATTAGATTCGCTCATCTATTTAAATAAATGATTTGTTAATGTTATTTATAAAGCATTTATACTTGACAAGTTATAAATTAGTTTAATATATTGTTATGTAATGTATTGTAAGTGCTTTTACATATACTATACACAAATACATGTTACTCTTCATTAATAGTAATTCTAATTTTTTTTTCCTATCAGTTGTCCAACAAATAAAAAGAATAATAAATAAAAATGAAGGGAGCACAAGGAGGACATTTGCGACATACATTGCAAAATAAGAGTTATGGAGCAGAAACATGAGAGAAGAATTGCCGAGATTGAAAATCTTCTCAACAAGTTGGGATAGTCCCTTTTTTTTTTTTTTTTTTTTTCGTATTGTTAAGTTTTATTTAACCCCTTAAGGACCCAGCCATTTTACACCTCAGGACCCGGCCATTTTTTGCACATCTGACCACTGTCACTTTAAACATTAATAACTCTGGAATGCTTTTAGTTATCATTCTGATTCCGAGATTGTTTTTTCGTGACAAATTCTACTTTCGCATAGTCGTAAAATTTTGTGGTATCTTGCATCCTTTCTTGGTGACAAATCCCAAAATTTGATTAAAATTTAGCATTTTTCTAACTTTGAAGCTCTCTGCTTGTAAGGAAAATGGATATTGCAAATATTTTTTTTTTTTTTTATTCACATATACAATATGTTCACTTTATGTTTGCATCATAAAATTTACGTGTTTTTACTTTTGGAAGACACCAGAGGGCTTCAAAGTTCAGCAGAAATTTTCCAATTTTTCACAAAATTTCCAAACTCACAATTTTTCAGGGACCAGGTCAGGTTTGAAGTGGATTTGAAGGGTCTTCATATTAGAAATACCCCACAAATTACCCCATTATAAAAACTGCACCCCCAAAGTATTCAAAATGACATTCAGTCAGCGTTTTTACCCTTTAGGTGTTTCACAGGAATAACAGCAAAGTGAAGGAGAAAATTCACAATCTCCATTTTTTACACTCGCATGTTCTTGTAGACCCAATTTTAGAATTTTTACAAGGGGTAAAAAGAGAAAATGTATACTTATATTTGTAGCCCAATTTCTCTCGAGTAAGCACATACCTCATATGTCTATGTAAAGTGTTCGGCGGGCGCAGTAGAGGGCTCAGAAGCGAAGGAGCGACAAGGGGATTTTGGAGAGTACGCTTTTTTTTAAAGGGTTTTTGGGGGGCATGTTGCATTTAGGAAGCCCCTATGGTGCCAGAACAGCAAAAATCCCCCACATGGCATACCATTTTGGAAACTAGACCCCTTGAGGTACGTAACAAGGAATAAAGTGAGCCTTAATACCCCACAGGGGTTTCACGACTTTTGCATATGTAAAAAAATAAAAATAAAATTTCACTAAAATGTGTGTTTGCCCCCAAATTTCACATTTTTGCAAGAATTAATAGCAGAAAATACCCCCCAAACATTGTAACTCCATCTCTTCTGAGTATGAAGGTACCCCATAAGTTGACCTGAGGTGTACTATGGGTGAACTACAATGCTCAGAAGAGAAGGAGTCATATTGGGCTTTTTGAGAGCAAATTTTGCTCGGGGGCATGTCGCATTTAGGAAGCCCCTATGGTGCCAGGACAGCAAAAAAAAAAACATTGCATACCATTTTGGAAACTAGACCCCTTGTGGAACGTAACAAGAAAGAAAGTGAGCCTTAATACCCCACAGGGGTTTCACAACTTTTGCATACATTAAAAAAAAAAAAATCACTAAAAGGTGTGTTTCCCCCCCAAATTTCACATTTTTGCAAGGGTTAATAGCAGAAAATACACCCCAAAATTTGTAACCACATCTCTTCTGAGTATGGAGGTACCCCATAAGTTGACCTGAAGTGCACTATGGGTGAACTACAATGCTCAGAAGAGAAGGAGTAATATTTGGCTTTTTGAGAGCAAATTTTGCTCGGGGGGCATGTCGCATTTAGGAAGCCCCTATGGTGCCAGGACAGCAAAATAACCCCCACATGGCATACCATTTTGGAAACTAGACCCCTTGTGGACTGTAACAAGGTGTAAAGTGAGCATTTACCCCCCACTGGTGTCTGTCATATCTTTGGAACAGTGGGCTGTACAACATTTTTAATTTGCACAGCCCACACTTCCAAAGATCTGTCAGACACCTGTGGGGTGTAAATTCTCACTGCACCCCTCATTACATTCCGTGAGGGGTGTAGTTTCCGAAATGAGGTCACATGTGGGGTTTTGTTTTTTTTGCGTTTGTCAAAACCGCTGTAACAATCAGCCACCCCTGTGCACATCACCTCAAATGTACATGGTGCACTCTCCCTTCTGGGCCTTGTTGTGCGCCCCCAGAGAAGTTTGCGCCCACTTATGGGGTATCTCCGTACTCGGGAGAAATTGCGTTACAAATTTTGGGGGGCTTTTTTCCCCTTTACCTCTTGACAAAATGAAAAGTGTAGGGCAACACCAGCATGTTAGTGTAAAAAGTTTATTTTTTTACACTAACATGCTGGTGTAGACCCCAACTTCACCTTTTCATAAGGGGTGAAAGGAGAAAAAGCCCCACAAAATTTGTTAGGCAATTTCTCCCGAGTACGGTGATGCCCCATATGTGACCCTAAACTATTGCCTTGAAATACGACAGGGCTCCAAAGTGAGAGCGCCATGTGCATTTGAGGCCTGAATTAGGGATTTGCATAGGGGTGGACATAGGGGTATTCTACGCCAGTGATTCCCAAACAGGGTGCCTCCAGCTGTTGCAAAACTCCCAGCATGCCTGGACAGTCAACGGCTGTCCGGCAATACTGGGAGTCTTTGTTTTGCAACAGCTGGAGGCTCCATTTTCATTTTTATTTGGGAGGGAGGGGGGCTGTGTAGGGGTATGTGTATATGTAGTGTTTTTTACTTTTTATTTTATTTTGTGTTAGTGTAGTGTAGTGTAGTGTAGTGTTTTTAGGGTACAGTCACATGGGCGGGGGGTTACAGAGAGTTTGAGCTGCCGCGCAAAATTTGGTGCATCGCAAACTTGCAGCCCGATACTCACTGTAAGCCCCTGCCCATGTGAATGTACCCTGTACATTCACAGGGGGGGGGACCTCCAGCTGTTGCAAAACTACTACTCCCAGCATGCCTGAGAATGTTTGGGAGTTGTGGTTTTGCAACAGCTGGAGGCACACGGGTTGGGAAACACTGAGTTAGGAAACAATGTTTCCCAACCAGTGTGCCTCCAGCTGTTGCAAAACCACAACTCCCAAACATTCTCAGGCATGCTGGGGGTAGTAGTTCGGCAACATCTTTAGAGCCAGATGTTGCCGAACTACAACTCCCAGCATGCTTGGAGTTGTAGTTTTGCAACATCTGGAGGACTACAGTTTGCAGACCACTAATACAGTGGTTCCCAATCTGTACCCTTCCAGATGTTGTAAAACTACAACTCCCAGTATGCCAAAACTGTCCAGGCATGCTGGGAGTTGTAGTACTGCAACATCTGAAGGGCCAGATGTTACAGAACTACAACTCCCAGCATGCCTGGACAGTAAGGGCATGCTGAGGATGTGGAAGGGCACAGTGGTCCAAAAACTGTGGACCTCCAGAAGTTGCAAAACTGCAACTCCCAGCATGCCCAGACGCCAAGGGCTGTCTGGGCATGCTGGGAGTTGTAGTTTACAGGGTCCCAATACAGCAATGCATGTCGCTTTACGGCAACGTGCATTGCTGTAAAGGGCCCGACCACGGCTGAAGATCTACTCACCTGTCGCCGCTGCCGCCGTCTTCATCGTCTGGATCCGGGTCTTCAGGGACGAGGTAAGTACCGGGGCCATTTCCCAGCACTCCCCCGTCCCCCGTCGCGTCCTACGGTCTTCCTCCCGTCCTCTCCGGACTTCAAGGGGCCGGGCAGGACGGGAGGAAGTAACCGCCCCCCCTCCTGCGATTGGTCGGTTAACTAACCGACAGATCGCAGGGGATCGGAGGAGGTGGCCGGCTTGCCACCTCGCTCCTATTCTTTAGCATGGTCTTGGCTGTCTGTGACAGCCGGGATCATGCGAAATTACCGGGTGGTCGGGTCCCAGAGACCCGATCAGCCCGGTATCGCCGCAGATCGCAAGGGCGATTTCCCTTGCGATTTGCGGCGATCGCCGACATGGGGGGCCTACATGGCCCCCTCGGCGTTTGCCCTGGATGCCTGCTGAAGCATTTCAGCAGGCATCCGGTTCCGATCTCTGCCCGGCGAGCGGCAGACACCGGAAAACGCCAGGACATACGGGGACGTCCTGGGTCCTTAAAGCCCAGGGTGCGGGGACGTCCCCGTACGTCCTGGGTCCTTAAGAGGTTAAAATTTATACTGTTTAAAAAAAATGTGTGGTCTCCTTTTTTATTATTATTTTCGTTGCTTAGAACTGCTGGCTAAAAATTTCCATGTGAGCTTTTCGTAGGGAGGAGTTAACAGCAATGGTCTAATTGGTCTGCCTGAGTCACCTGACCTTGATAGACTTACAGAACACTTGACTTATAAATTAAACATCAATTTAAAAGTAGAACACTACTATTGCACACAAGTTAAGGTATTAAAAGAGAAATTAAAAACCTGAGAAACATAAAAGGGGGCCCTGGGGTCACTCTGTCAGAGAGGACCCTAAGGACAGAAATATACATAAATAAATAGATAAATAAATAATTAAAATCAAATGTACAGATGTATTTACACAATTTCATGATTATAAATTATAAATAAATTAAACCATGATTAAGAAATAAATAAATTCATCAGCAAATTTCTATATCAAGCCATTCAACCATGATTATAAAATAAATAAATTCATATATATATATATATATATATATATATATATATATATATATATATATAGTCCAAATATGAACAGCACATCAAGATAGGTAAGTAGTTTTAAACGGGGTGCAAGCATACTTGGAGCCTTGGTCGCCGGTTCCTTAATCCATAAAAAACAAATAAATGCAGCACACCACAGCTTGAAAATCATGGTGCAAGGTTTATTCCATAGTGTATTCCAATAGACAACGTTTCACCAGCCTCACGCTGGCTTTTTCAAGTACAAATGTGTGATAAGTGCTGGGCTTTATACACCGCCCACAGGAAATAGTATGACATCATCAACAATACATTTACATATGTAAACAAATAAATCAAAGTGCAAAATACATGAATAAAGTGCATATTATAATATTATTATAAAATGTATTGTTGATGATGTCACACTATTTCCTGTGGGCGGTGTATAAAGCCCAGCACTTCTCACCCCTTTGTACTTGAAAAAGCCAGTGTGAGGCTGGTGAAACATTGTCTATTGGAATACACTATGGAATAAACCTTGCACCGTGATTTTTAAGCTGTGGTGTGCTGCATCTATTTGTTTTATATATATATATATATATATATATATATATATATATATAAATAAATATATATATATACACACACACACACACATAAATAAATAAATACAAATAAATAACAAAATTATTAAAAAGTTAAAAAAAAACTACGGATTTAATGGAGGGAGAGCCAAGGAGAGGGAATGAATGACAAGGGACCCTTCAGCGCCCTGAACCGACGGCGGGTGCCACAAAGTCGCCGCCGATCCAGGACTCATTCATCTTGATGAATGTGAGTCTGTCCATGGAGTCTGTGGACAGACGGCTCCTCTTGTCCGTGACCACCCCACCTGCCTCACTGAATGTCCGTTTAGATAGTACACTGGAGGGGGGGCATGACAATATCTCCAGCGCATACTGAGCGAGCTCGCAGCAGGTTTCCAATCTGGCAACCCAGTACTCCATGGCATCGTCGGTGCTCATACTGTCGGAAGCACCAATGGACCCCATGTAGTCTGCCACCATGCGGGCCAGCCGCTGGTGGCGACTGCTGCTGCTACTGGGTCGCTCAGATTGGAAGAACATCCTCATCTCACCCATTAGATCCCCTGCTCGGCTGCTGCTGCTGGGTGAGATGGGTGGGAACAACCGGAGGCCGGGGAGTTGCCTGCTCCAACCGGCTGACGATGTGTGCCTGCAGTTCCTCCATCCGGTGCTGCCTCTGGCTGGCTGGGAGGGGCTGCTCGTGGATCTAAAAGGGTGGCCATCCAAAATTCATCCCTCTCCTTGATAGTCTTGATCCGGGGGTCCCTTCTGAGGCATCGCAGCATGTGGGCAGCCATGGGGAAGAGCACAGCCCACTGTGACTCTTCATGGCTGCCCGGGTCCATGACCTCTAGCTCCTCATGCTGCAGGCGCTGCTGCTCACGCTCAGAGATGCCCCACCCACGGACTATCGGTGCCCCCAACACCGGCTCTCCCTCCTGACCAGGCCCTGACTCCGGGACGTCAGCAATAACCTCCTCCTCGTCCTGGGCCTGGTCTTGGTGGAGCAGTGTTGCCTCCTCCTGCTCTACCAAGGCACTCTCCTCAGCATCGAGCAGGCGATCTAGTGCCCTGTCCAACAGGAACACTATGGGGAGAACGTCATTGAGGCCGACATGCTCCCTGCTGACCATCCTGGTCGCCTGCTCGAAAGGGGCCAACACATGGTAGATCTGGTGTATCTGCCCCCACTCCACATTGGTGATGTACGGGAGGGTTTGTGTTGGCCCGGAAGTGCCTTGCTCCAGCAGGTATTCTCTCACCGCCCTTCGCTGCTCCCACAACCTCTCCAGCATGTGGAGGGTGGAGTTCCACCGCGTCACACTGTCCACAATCAGCCTGTGAGGGGGAAGGCTGTTGTGCTGCTGCACCTTGGACAGGGACGCGGCAGAGGTTGGGGAGTGCCTGAAGTGGCTGGCAATCCTCAGTACCCTTAGCCCAATGTCACTCAACCCGGGATAGGTGCGCAGGAACTTCTGCACCACAAGGTTGAGGACATGTGCCAGACAGGGCACGTGGGTCAGACTGCCAGCATGGAGGGTGGATAGTAGGTTGCTGCCGTTGTCACAGACAATCATACCTGCCTGGAGCCTTCGGGGTGTCAGCCACTTCTGGACCTGAGCCTGAAGTGCGGTCAGCACTTCATGTCCAGCATGTCTCCGATCCCCCAAACTAACAAGCTGGAGCACGGCCTGACAGCGCACGCGCCCCACAATTGAATAGCTACGGGGACGCTTGCTGGGAGGCTCAGCAGCTGTGGAGACAGTGGCTTGAGGGAGACCAGCGGTTCTACCTTGGACAACCCGGGGCGGCACCACAAAATCTGATGGCGCCGATCCCTCCCTGGCGCCTCTGAGGGAAACCCAATGGGCCGTGAAGCTGATGTATCGCCCCTGCCCATGCCTGCTGGTCCAGCCATCCATTGTGAGATGCACCCTGTCACTGACAGCTTGATCCAGCGACAGGGATACATTCTGCACAATGTGCTGGTGTAGGGCAGGGACACCAGTCCTGGCAAAAAAATGGCGGCTGGGGACACGCCATCTGGGTTGGGCCTACTCCAACATCTGCCTGAAGGGGTTGCTGTCCATGATGTTGAAGGGCAGCAGATGTTGGAGCGATAACCCTTGCCAGGAGCCCATTGAGGGAATGCACACGTCGGTCTCCAGGGGGTAAGGGAGTGGTGCGTTCGAATGCGCCGGAAACCGACTGCTGGCTCCGGACGGCAGTGCAGGACACAGAAGAGGAGGGTGAAATGGAGGAAAAGGTCTGGCTGCCGGTACCAGTACCACTACAAGAGGAAGCGGGGGGGCATGAACTCATAGGAACAGGTGAGGGTGTGGCAGGGGCTGCTGTACCCTGCACACTGGTGGTGGCGGTGCTACCACCACCCCTCATCCGCTCATACTCACGCCAGTGGTTGACTCGGAGATGCTGGGTCAGAGCTGTGGTACCCAGCTGAGCCAAGCACTTCCCTCTCTTCACCCTGGCACGACAAATCTGGCAGATGGCTATGCTCAGTTTATCTGCTGCCAGGGTGAAGTAGGCCCAGACAGGTGACTTCAGCACCGCCTTCCTATCAGATGGGGTGATGCTGACTTGCACCTGCTCGGGCTCGGTGAGCACAGGTGGAGGTGGCTGCTGCTGACACCTCCTGCTGCTGCCATCACCAGGGGAGACCCTGACGCTGGTCTCCCTGGTGACCTGGCGCACCGTTTCCCCAGGGTGCCTACCTTCCTCGTCACTGCTGCTGTCAACTGACATATCGCCCCCAGATATGTCAGACCCAGGGCTAAACTGTGGTGGGCTGAGGGAAACAGCAGACATGGAGCCGCTAACCTGGCTCCGCTGTCCCCTCACTGACACCTGGGTCTGACTAGGTGCGGGTGTTTCTTGCCCAAAAACACCCGCACCACTTGAAAGGGATGTCTCTGGGGTACTGACAGAAGGTACCGCATCCTCCTCCTCCATCATCCCTTCCAAAAGGTCCTGAGCATCAGAACAGAACTGGATGTCTGCCTGATGCAGGGCCTCCCCCAAGATATCCCTCTCACTGTCACTGTCAAACAGTAAGAGGCTTGACTCTTGGGGGCGGGTCCTAAAGGCACTGGTGTACTGGTGGTGCTGCTGTGGGGGCTGCTGGGAGTCGGGGCTGAGGACTCTGTGGCACTACTTTGCAACATGTAGTTGTAGTCATGGAGCCTGAGACTGCAATATCGGACGGCTGCCCAAGGAAAAAAAATCTCGGATCAGGCGGACTCCCCTTCCGCCTGATCCTCCACTAGTGGCACGAGAATTACCCCGTGCTGGCAGCGACCCAGCACTGGGAGTAACTCCCCTACCCCTGCTGCCATGGCCACGGGTCATACCGTCACTCATTATTGCGGATGTGTTTTGGGGGGGGGGGGTAAACTTTATTGAGGGGGGGATGTAGGAAAAACAATAAGTTGTGTTTTTTGTGTGTTTTATTTTAAGACAAGCACGCGGACAAAGACGCAGACAAAGAATCAAAGACTAGTAAACTACAACAAACTTTTTTTTTGTGACAAGGACACTGACAAGGACACTGAGAACTACTTAAATAAAACTACACCTAAACTACTAAAGCTAATTTCTTTTTTTACACTAACACACAGAAAATGACACTGACAACAAGTAATAAACTACTACACAGCTAATATAAAACTAATATAAACTAAACAAGAAGACTACTTAAACAAACTAAAATAAGACTAAAACTACCTACCTTACAAAATAACCTATATAATTACATGTAAACTATCACTAAACTACACTAAACTACATGTAGTTGTAGTCATGGAGCCTGAGACTGCAATATCGGACGGCTGCCCAAGGAAAAAAAATCTCGGATCAGGCGGACTCCCCTTCCGCCTGATCCTCCACTAGTGGCACGAGAATTACCCCGTGCTGGCAGCGACCCAGCACTGGGAGTAACTCCCCTACCCCTGCTGCCATGGCCACGGGTCATACCGTCACTCATTATTGCGGATGTGTTTTGGGGGGGGGGTAAACTTTATTGAGGGGGGGATGTAGGAAAAACAATAAGTTGTGTTTTTTGTGTGTTTTATTTTAAGACAAGCACGCGGACAAAGACGCAGACAAAGAATCAAAGACTAGTAAACTACAACAAACTTTTTTTTTGTGACAAGGACACTGACAAGGACACTGAGAACTACTTAAATAAAACTACACCTAAACTACTAAAGCTAATTTCTTTTTTTACACTAACACACAGAAAATGACACTGACAACAAGTAATAAACTACTACACAGCTAATATAAAACTAATATAAACTAAACAAGAAGACTACTTAAACAAACTAAAATAAGACTAAAACTACCTACCTTACAAAATAACCTATATAATTACATGTAAACTATCACTAAACTACACTAAACTACTAATTATTACTATACAAAAAAGACACAGGAATTTGCTTTTAAAAAAGCAGTTGTGCTTCTTCTGTTTTAAAAAAAAAAAATTGGCTTCTCTTCTGCTTTTAACCCCTTAAGGACCAGGCCATTTTATACCTTAAGGACCGGAGCGTTTTTTGCAATTCTGACCACTGTCACTTTAAACATTAATAACTCTGGAATGCTTTTAGTTATCATTCTGATTCCGAGAATGTTTTTTCGTGACATATTCTACTTTAACTTAGTGGTAAAATTTTATGGTAACTTGCATCCTTTCTTGGTGAAAAATCCCAAATTTTATGAAAAAAATGAAAATTTTGTATTTTTCTAACTTTGAAGCTCTCTGCTTGTAAGGAAAATGGATATTCAAAATATATTTTTTTTGGGTTCACATATACAATATGTCTACTTTATGTTTGCATCATAAAATTTATGAGTTTTTACTTTTGGAAGACACCATAGGGCTTCAAAGTTCAGCAGCAATTTTGAAATTTTTCACAAAATTTTCAAACTCACTATTTTTCAGGGACCAGTTCAGTTTTGAAGTGGATTTGAAGGGTCTTCATATTAGAAATACCCCATAAAAGACCCCATTATAAAAACTACACCCCCTAAAGTATTCAAAATGATATTCAGTAAGTGTATTAACCCTTTAGGTGTTTCACAGGAATAGTAGCAAAGTGAAGGAGAAAATTCAAAATCTTCATTTTTTACACTCGCATGTTCTTGTAGACCCAATTTTTGAATTTTTGCAAGGGGTAAAAAGGAGTAAATTTTTACTTGTCTTTGAAACCCAATTTCTCTCGAGTAAGCACATACGTCATATGTCTATGTTAATTGTTCGGCGGGCGCAGTAGAGGGCTCAGAAGGGAAGGAGCGACAAATGGTTTTTGGGGGGCATGCCGCATTTAGGAAGCCCCTATGGTGCCAGGACAGCAAAAAAAAACACATGGCATTACATTTTGGAAACTAGACCCCTCAGGGAACGTAACAAGGGGTAAAGTGAACCTTAATACCCTACAGGTGATTCACGACTTTTGCATATGTAAAAAAAATATATTTTTTTTTTCACCTAAAATGCTTGGTTTCCCAAAAATTTAACATTTTTAAAAAGGGTAATAGCAAAAAATACCACCCAAAATTTGAAGCCCAATTTCTCCCGATACAGAAAACACCTCGCATGGGGGTGAAAAGTGCTCTGCTGGCGCACTACAGGTCTCGGAAGAGAAGGAGTCACATTTGGCTTTTTGAAAGCAAATTTTGCTCTGGGGGCATGCCGCATTTAGGAAGCCCCTATGGTGCCAGAACAGCAAAAAAAAACACATGGCATACCATTTTGGAAACTAGACCCCTCGGGGAACGTAACAAGGGGTAACGTGAACCTTAATGCCCTACAGGTGTTTCACAACTTTTGCATATGTAAAAAAAAAAAATTTTTTTTTACCTAAAATGCTTGTTTTCCCAAAATGTTTACATTTTTAAAAAGGGTAATAGCGGAAAATACCCCCCAAAATTTGAAGCCCAATTTCTCCCGATTCAGAAAACACCCCATATGGGGGTGAAAAGTGCTCTGCTGGCGCACTACAGGTCTCAGAAGAGAAGGAGTCACATTTGGCTTTTTGAAAGCAAATTTTGCTCTGGGGGCATGCCGCATTTAGGAAGCCCCTATGGTGCCAGAACAGCAAAAAAAAAACACATGGCATACCATTTTGGAAACTAGACCCCTCGGGGAACGTAACAAGGGGTAATGTGAACCTTAATACCCTACAGGTGTTTCACGACTTTTGCATATGTAAAAAAATATATATTTTTTTTACCTAAAATGCTTGGTTTCCCAAAATTTTTACAATTTTAAAAAGGGTAATAGCAGAAAATACCCCCCAAAATTTGAAGCCCAATTTCTCCCGATTCAGAAAACACCCCATATGGGTGTGAAAAGTGCTCTGCTGGCACACTACAGGTCTCAGAAGAGAAGGAGTCACATTTGGCTTTTTGAAAGCGAATTTTACTCTGGGGGCATGCCGCATTTAGGAAGCCCCTATGGTGCCAGGACAGCAAAAAAAAAACACATGGCATACCATTTTGGAAACTAGACCCCTCGGGGAACGTAACAAGGGGTAATTTGAACCTTAATACCCTACAGGTGTTTCACGACTTTTGCATATGTAAAAAAATATATATTTTTTTTACCTAAAATGCTTGTTTTCCCAAAAATTTTAAATTTTTTAAAAGGGTAATAGCAGAAAATACCCCCCAAAATTTGAAGCCCAATTTCTCCCGAGTACGGCGATACCCCATATGTGGCCCTAAACTGTTGCCTTGAAATACGACAGGGCTCCAAAGTGAGAGCGCCATGCGCATTTGAGGCCTAAATTAGGGACTTGCATAGGGGTGGACATAGGGGTATTCTACGCCAGTGATTCCCAAACAGGGTGCCTCCAGCTGTTGTAAAACTCCCAGCATGCCTGGACAGTCAACGGCTATCTGGCAATACTGGGAGTAGTTGTTTTGCAACAGCTGGAGGCTCCGTTTTGGAAACAATGGCGTACCAGACGTTTTTCATTTTTATTGGGGAGGGGGGTTGTATAGGGGTATGTGTATATGTAGTGTTTTTTACTTTTTATTTTATTTTGTGTTAGTGTAGTGTAGTGTTTTTAGGGTACAGTCGCACGGGCGGGGGTTCACAGTAGTTTCTCGCTGGCAGTTTGAGCTATGGCAGAAAATTTGACGCAGCTCAAACTTGCAGCCGGATACTTACTGTAATCCTCCGCCCATGTGAGTGTACCCTGTACGTTCACATTTGCTGTTGCAAAACTACAACTCCCAGCATGTACGGTCGATCAGTGCATGCTGGGAGTTGTAGTTTTGCAACCGCTGGAGGCTCCGTTTTGGAAACAGTGGCGTACCAGACGTTTTTCATTTTTATTGGGGAGGGGAGGGGGGCTGTGTAGGGGTATGTGTATATGTAGTGTTTTTTACTTTTTATTTTATTGTGTGTTAGTGTAGTGTAGTGTTTTTAGGGTACAGTCACACGGGCGGGGGGTTCACAGTAGTTTCTCGCTGGCAGTTTGAGCTGCGGCAGAAATTTTGCCGCACCTCAAACTTGCAGCAGGATACTTACTGTAATCCTCCGCCCATGTGAGTGTACCCTGTACGTTCACATTGGGGGGGGGGAACATCCAGCTGTTGCAAAACTACAACTCCCAGCATGTACGGTCTATCAGTGCATGCTGGGAGTTGTAGTTTTGCAACAGCTGGAGGCACACTGGTTGTGAAACACAGAGTTTGGTAACAAACTCAGTGTTTTGCAACCAGTGTGCCTTCAGCTGTTGCAAAAGCTACAACCCCCAGCATGTACGGACAGCGGAAGGGCATGCTGGGTGTTGTAGTTGTGCAACAGCTGGAGGCATACTACTTTGGCTGGGGATGCTGGGGATTGTAGTTATGCAACAGCTGGAGACACGCTGGTTTGCTACTTAACTCAGTGTGCCTTCAGCTGTTGCAAAACAACAACTCTCAGCAGTCACCGACAGCCAACGGGCATGCTGGGAGTTGTAGTTATGCAACCACCAGATGCACCACTACAACTCCCAGCATGCACTTTAGCTGATTGTGCAAGCTGGGAGTTGTAGTTACACAACAGCTGAAGGTACACTTTTCCATAGAAAGAATGTGCCTCCAGCTGTTGCAAAACTACAAGTCCCAGCATGCCCATAAGGGCATGCTGGGAGTTGTGGTGGTCATCCTCCTGCTGTTGCATAACTACAGCTCCCAGCATGCCCTTTTTGCATGCTGGGAACTGTTGCTAAGCAACAGCAGGAAGCTGTCACTCACCTCCAACGATCCTCGTTGCACAGGTCAGTCCCTCGTCGTCTCCGCCGCCGCCGCTGCTCCTGGGGCCCCGATCCCAACAGGGGCGCCGGGGATCGGGGTCCCCAGCACCCGGGGTGCACGCCCGCACCCGCTCACGTCCTCCGGAAGAGGGGCGGAGCGGGTTGCGGGAGTGACACCCGCAGCAGGCGCCCTGATTGGTCGGCCGGTAATCCGGCCGACGAATCAGGGCGATCGTGAGGTGGCACCAGTGCCACCTCACCCCTGCTGCCTCTGGCTGTTTGGGGCCGTCTCTGACGGCCCCGATCAGCCAATAATTCCGGGTCACCGGGTCACTGGAGACCCGATTGACCCGGAATCCGCCGCAGATCGCTGGACTGAATTGTCCAGCGATCTGCGGCCATCGCCGACATGGGGGGTCATAATGACCCCCCTGGGCGATATGCCCCGATGCCTGCTGAACGATTTCAGCAGGCATCGGGGACCGGCTCCGCTCAAGATGGTTGCGGGGGGCCGGTAAAACACATGACGTTCTCATACGTCATGTGTCCTTAAGGACTCGGAAATGGAGACGTATGAGAACGTCATGTGTCCTTAAGGGGTTAAAAAAGCAATTGGTTGTCACATGATACAAGGCACAAAGGACGCAAACAAAAGCACAGAAACACTCTCCTCTCTAAACCACCATGTGAATCTGCAAAGGAATGCTGCTGGGGAGTGATCTTATATACTGGTCGTGCCAGCAAGTTTCTATTGGTTGCTAGGGACGTTGCTAAGCTCTGACAACTGTGCTTGCAGAACTCTCATTGGCTCAGAGGCATTAGCAGGGCGGAATTTCCACGAATATTCGAATTGCGAATATTCGCATGCATAAACCTTTCGCCTCACAGTCTCATCCCTGGGTCTTTAATGAAATGATACAAGCTTTGCATTTATCAGTCAAAGGAGATCCCTACAATGTGCTCAGTTTTTAAAACAGTTTGAAAAAAAGACAAATATTCGTAATAGCGAATTTTAATCGCGAAATTCGTAATATTCGCAAATATGCGATATTCGCGACAAATATTCGAATTGTGAATATTCGTGAGCAACACTACTTATAAGCTACTGTATGCTCTAGAGGTATTTCTTTTCTTTTAGAATTTCCTTTCTGTCTGACCACAGTGCTCCCTGCTGACACCTCTGTCCATGTCAGGAACTGTCCAGAGCAGGATAGGTTTGCTATGGGAATTTGCTTCTGCTCCAGACAGTTCCTGACATGGACAGAGGTGTCAGCAGAGCGCACTGTGGTCAGACAGAAAGGAAATTCAAAAAGAAAAGAACTTCCTCTGTAGTATACAGCAGCTGATAAGTACTGGAAGGATTAAGATTTTTTTTATAGAAGTAATTTACAAATCTGTTTAACTTTCTGACACCAGTTGATTTAAAAAAATTTTTTTTCCAGTGGAAAACCCCTTTAGGGTGTGAAGTTCTTTATGGGAGAAGCACAGTTACTTATAAGTGTCCATGGAAAGTTATGCCTTATCTTTATGTCTACCATGCTACCAACCAAAAGAGTTGTCATGCCCCCTCCCATAGGCTTGCATTGAGGGGGCGGAGCGTGACGTCACACGGGGCGGAGCCTTGACGTCACAATGCTCCGGCCCCGTGATTGACAGTAATCAGACCCGGAGCGAACATGCTCCGGGGACTGATCATAAATGGGGTGCGGCGTACAAGGTCACAGGGGTCCCCAGCGGTGGGACCCCCGCGATCAGGCATCTTATCCCCTATCCTTTGGATAGGGGATAAGATGTCTAAGCGCCGGAGTACCCCTGTAAGATATTGAGCCCTCGGTTATGAGAACATTTGATCTGTCTTAGGCTGCATTCACACTTTGTATTTACATTACAGGTGCCAGATACGGCTGGGGGAGGGGCAAACCCGGCTCTCTCATACCCCAGCCGGACCAGCACTTAACTCCATTTACTTTAATGAGCCGACCGGAGTCAAACGGTGACTCCGGTCGGCTCATTTTTGACCCGTATGAAGTTTCCTGACCGGACCTAGAACCGTAATTCTGCTGCTCAGCAGCAGCGTGAGTTAACTCTTTCCTTGCTGGGCTCCTGGATGGTATACCTGGGTACACTATGCACCCCAGTATTCTATACAGCTGGCATAGGTAAGTAGTGATGCTCTGCACCCTGTATACGCTATATATCACTCCTCACCTCCTTACACTCTGTGGACCGGGCGCTCTGCATCCGACCCATGGAGTGGTGCCTGAAGGCAGTAAAAAAAATTGCCACAGGATACAAAAATGTTTGTTTCCACACACCAGCAAAAACGCAAGGAAAGAACGCAAGAAAAACTGAAAAAACGCAGGAAAAAGCTGTGAGTCTTTCTGGCGTTTTTACTGGTGAACAAAAAACCTCAATGAAATCCGAGTGTCAAAGCAATAGAACAAAATCCCTACGTCCACTTTTCCTGTGAGGTGCAGCTCAGGTGTCCAAATAGAACTGTCTGGAGATTTAGAACTTTGAACAAAATTTATCCTGTGCCTTGCAATTGCACCAAATTTAGACCAACCAAAACAATCTACAAAAAACATGTACCTACAGCAATGATAAATTTCCCCCAATGTATATGTGTGATTGTGTATATGTAGTAGAGCTGAGTGTGAGTGTGTGTATATGCAGTAGTGCTGAGTGAGTGTTTGTATATGTAGCAGTAGCTGAGTGTGTGATTGTGTATATGCAGCAGAGCTGAGTGTGTGATCAGGTGTATGTAGCAGAGCTGAGTATGTGATTATGTAAATGCCCTAGAGCTGAGTGTGTGATTGTGTAAATGCAGCAGAGCTGAGTGTGTGATTGTGTATATGTAGCAGAGCTGAGTGTGTGATTTTGTAAATGCAGCAGAGCTAAGTGAGTGATCAGGTGTACGTAGCAGATTTGAGTGCGTGCGTGGTCATGCTTATACATAATCACACATTCAGCTCTGCTCCATACACATGTCGCACGCTAATTTCTGCTACATGTACATGATCACACAATCAGCTCTGGTACATGTACACAGTGTTTACCAACCAGGGTACCTCCAGCTTTTGCAAAACGGCAAATCCCAGTATGCCAAGTTTTGCAACACTTGGAGACATTCTGGTTGGTAAACACTGATATAGAGGTAAGGGGACATTGTTCAGCAAAATTAGATATTTTTTAAACCCAGACATTTTGTGGGAGATTCTCAAAAACTAATGTAATTTCTGTTCCAGCGATATGATTCACATCTTTTTTTTTCTCCTCACATTTTCAAAGGTCTCTTGTGCCACTTTGAAAATATGTGAAAATTCATTTTCGCACCCCAAATTTTTTTTTGCAGCCATATTGGATTTTTTTTTTTTCCGCCAAATTTGACATCCCAGAAGATTCTGGCGGAAACATCTCACAAAATATTCCATGGTAATAAGTAAAATAAAAAATATATACCGTATATACTCGAGTATAGGCCGAGTTTTTCAGCACGATTTTTCGTGCTGAAAACACCCCCCTCGGCTTATACTCGAGTGAACTCCCCCACCCGCAGTGGTCTTCAACCTGCGGACCTCCAGAGGTTTCAAAACTACAACTCCCAGCAAGCCCGGGCAGCCATCGGCTGTCCGGGCTTGCTGGGAGTTGTAGTTTTGAAACCTCCGGAGGTCCGCAGGTTGAAGACCACTGCGGCCTTCAACATCATGCAGCCCCCTCTCACCCCCTTTAGTTCTGAGTACTCACCTCCGCTCGGCGCTGGTCCGGTCCTGCAGGACTGTCCGGTGAGGAGGTGGTCCAGTGGGATACTGGTTCCGGGCTGCTATCTTCACCGGGGAGGCCTCTTCTAAGCGCTTCGGGCCCGGCCTCAGAATAGTCACGTTGCCGTGACAACGACGCATAGGTGCGTTCATTGCCAACGTACTTCTGCGTCATTGTCAAGGCAACGCCTCTATTCCGGGCCGGAAGCGCGGAGAAGAGGCGCCCCCGGTGAAGATAGCAGCCCGGACCACCTCCCCACCGGACCACCTCCTCACCGGACAGCCCTGCAGGACCGGACCAGCGCCGAGCGGAGGTGAGTACTCAGAACTAAAGGGGGGTGAGAGGGGGCTGGATGATGTTGAAGGCCGCAGTGGTCTTCAACCTGCGGACCTCCGGAGGTTTCAAAACTACAACTCCCAGCAAGCCCGGACAGCCGATGGCTGCCCGGGCTTGCTGGGAGTTGTAGTTTTGAAACCTCTGGAGGTCCGCAGGTTGAAGACCACTGAGGGCGAATGATGAGAAGAGAATGATGAAGGGGGGGTGTGGGGATGATGAAGGGGGGTGGGGATGATGAAGGGGGGGGTGTGGGATGATAAGGGGATGATGAAGGGGGGATGTGCGGGATGATAAGGGGATGATGAAGGGGGGATGTGTGGGATGATAAGGGGATGATGAAGGGGGGATGTGCGGGATGATAAGGGGATGATGAAGGGGGGATGTGCGGGATGATAAGGGGATGATGAAGGGGGGATGTGTGGAATGATGACAAGGGGATGATGAAGGGGGGATGTGTGGGATGATGACAAGGGGATGATGAAGGGGGGATGTGTGGGATGATAAGGGGATGACGAAGGGGGGATGTGCGGGATGATAAGGGGATGATGAAGGGGGGATGTGTGGGATGACAAGGGGATGATGAAGGGGGGATGTGTGGGATGATAAGGGGATGATGAAGGGGGGATGTGTGGGATGATGACAAGGGGATGATGAAGGGGGGATGTGTGGGATGATAAGGGGATGATGAAGGGGGGATGTGTGGGATGATAAGAGGATGATGAAGGGGGGATGTGTGGGATGATGACAAGGGGATGATGATGAGGATGTTAATGACGGGTCTGGATGATGACAGGGGGGGGATGAGGTATTTCCCACCCTAGGCTTATACTCGAGTCAATAACTTTTCCTGGGATTTTGGGTTGAAATTAGGGGTCTCGGCTTATACTCGGGTCGGCTTATACTCGAGTATATACGGTATATATAATTTTAATACCATTTTTCAATAATAATTGTTTCTTTTTTTTTTTTATACATAATTACTTAAATTACACCTTTTCCCAAAAAAACTAAGAAAAAAAAAACCAAAACTACAACACAATTTCTGTGATTTCTGGTGTGAAATTTTTGATGTAAACTGGACTCTCACCCCTTTGGAAATATCATGTAAAGCAGAAAATATACGTGGACACGCCCACTTTTACAAAACTGACGTGAACGGTGTAAACCGCGGCACAAAGCTCTTTGAAAATGTGTTTGATACTTTTTGCGCGAAAATTTTGGCGAAAAATAGATTTTTTTGTGCCGCAAAATTCTTTGAGACTCTCCCCTCTGTGTACTGTATAAATATTTATGATTTTACTATTGTGCAGAGTTTTGTTCGGCGCACACTGCTGCTCCAGCACTTCTAGCTATGTGAGCAGTGCCGTGGAGGTCTAGAAGGAGTGCACGGTAGAGCCGGGATTTGTGCAAAATGTATCAAAGGACGTGCACAACTTTTGTAAATGATTGAATAAGAGTGTTAGACAAGAGGTGTAAAGGGGCAGATCTGTGTCTACAATAGACCCTAATGAGAAATCTCCCCCAATGAGTCTATAAACTGGCGGTCGATAATGAGTATATAGTTTAGATACATTTTTTGGTTAGATGTCTTTTTTAAATATAATTTTTAATAGGAAAGAAATAAAATAAATTTTTGAAAAGGTTCCCAATCTCAGTTTTCGTTACTCAATAAAAGAGATTTACACCATTTTATGAACAATGTAATTTCAGTTGTATGTATATAAAGTATACAAAAAAGAAGGTTGCAGCAGCAGCTCTCTTGGTCAAAAAATGGAGGCTCTTAGCGCACTTTTTAATCAAAACGTGTCCCCATCCACCACACGGAGGTGGCTTCTTGTAGGAAGAGACCCTAACAAGCCTAATCCACTCACCTCTGCTGGTCATATGGCCTCTGACATGCAGGATCAGGGGTGTGGAAATTTTATTTAAAAAAAACTACTTGTCCACGGGACTAAAATGGAGCAAAATCTACTTGTCCCTCATGCCGATCCTCTTGTCCGGGGCAATTTTCGCTTTTACACTCTCATTTTTTCCTCCTCGCCCTATAATAGCCATAACTACCTACTATAATGATACCTTTTAATTGTTCAATAACATATTCTCTGAACCAAAAATATATATATATATAATAGGTAAAGTGAAATTGAAATAGTAAAAGATAATTTTGTAGATTTGGTGGTTTTCTTTTCTGCGCCATTTACCTTGTGGGTGAGATAACATGTTAGTTTCATACTTTAGGCGCCTGATTACAGCGATACCAGATTTTATATCATTTACGTCATGTTTTACTAATTTTAAAAAATTCTGAACTTTTTAGAATTTTTTTTAATTGCCACTTTTTTACCCCTGTAATTTTTTTTTCTTTTCGCATACCAGGCTGTACGAGGGCTCATTTTTTTTGCGCCATAATCTGTTTTTTTATCGCTACCTTTTTGGTATTGATCTGATCTTTTTAATCGCTTTTTAACTTTTTTTCTGGGGATATTATAAAAATTGCAATTCTGTGGTTTGGTATTTTTTTTACATTTACCGTCCGGGATACATAATGTTATATTTTAATAGGTCGTACAATTACGCACGAAGCGATACCAAATATGTTTATTTTTATTATGTTTGCATTTTTTTTATATAGGAAAAGGGGGAGATTTGAACTTTTAACATGAAAGTGTTAATGTGTGTTTTATTTTAACTTTTATTAAACTTTTATTAAAACACCCCACTAGCCCACCAGGGAGCATTAACATGTCCCTTTAGACGCCACTGTCAGAGGCGATCTAAAGGGTTAATAGCCAGCCGCGGGGATCGCCGCATGCTGGCTATTAGCGGTGGTCCCCGGCTACTGAAAACAGCCGGGGGCTGCAGAGTATGGAGCGGGCAGGAGTCCGGAGCCCGGTCTATACAGACTGCTGAGCGCCGCATACTGGCTATTAGTGGCCAGGGGGAGATAGGACGTACACAGCTTCTCATCTCCCCCGGCTCTGCCTTCAGAGGACGCAAGTTTCCACAGGCGGGGGCTGCAGAGTATGGAGCGGGCAGGAGTCCAGAGCCCGCTTCATACAGACTGCAGAGCGCTACAGCGCTTGTCAGGTCCGGCCCTGCTTGCCCAAAGCGGGGCTAAGGGCCGGAAACTACATGTCCCGGGCGTCGGGCGATAGGAATTCCACATCCCTGAGGATCCTTTTATACTATGCATGTTTTGTGTGTATATATATATATATATATATATATATATATATATGCTTTGTACCATATGCACTATATCTCTGCACTTTTTATATCTTTTGTATTGCATGCTCTATATATTCTTGCACTCTGCAGGCTCTGCTCCTATCCATTTGGTTTTAGTATACATCATTCCTGCACACTAATCAATATTCAGTTATAAACTTCTATAAATATATTTTTTTACAAAAATACTTTTCTCCTTGTTGTATATGTTGCATGCACTATTTATTTGTTTTACCATTATACATGTGATCACATCCTTGTCATTTTTTTATGCTTTCATATGCCCCCGGATTATTATTATTATAATCATTATTGCTATTATCTCTAATGTATTTGTATTATTTATAGCCATGTTATTGCCTTCACAGTCCACAGTCAGTTCTCCCACTAAAGATTTTCATTCTTTGTATTATTTAGCCCTGGGTCCGATGTTCAGCTTATTTTGTATATCCCTCTATTAGCGGCGATCTGCGGCCATTTTGGGGAAGCTTGTCTTTCCCCCTAGAATTATTTCGTGCACGCATGCGCAGTATGAGTGACTGTGGCCATGTTTTCGTGGCCGCACAAGCTCTATAATGTGAATGCGCGTTGCGTGCTCCATCACACGAGTGCCGCGGTGTCCAACGTCACTTCCGACCCAGCGGCTTACTATTAGGACAGGTGTGTTATTCCTTTTCTATTGGGTCCCTATTCTATAAATACCGTACCTGTAGCCATTATTTGCAGCCAAATTTTTTAACATATATTGATATATATTTATTTTATTGCGTCTATTATGTACATTTTTAGAATCATGTTCTTTTATTAATAAAAAATATATATTTTCATACATCGATTTGTACTTTATTTGGTGTCGCAGTTACAATGTGTTATGCTTTTGGCGTTTGTAGGTACTGTATTTTTCGCCGTATAAGACGCACTTTTTCTTCCCCAAAACTGGGGGGAAAAAGTCGGTTCGTCTTATACGGCGAATACACCCCTTTCGCGGCGCTCCCCGCGGCCACCAACGGACAGACCCGCGGCTAATACAGGACATCACCGATTGCGGTGATGCCCTGTATTAACCCTTCAGACGCGGCGATCAAAGCTGACCGCCGCGTCTGAAGGGAAAGTGACACTAACCCGGCTGTTCAGTCGGGCTGTTCGGGACCGCCGCGATTTTACCTGCCTCCTCGGTGTCTTCTCCGTTCAGGGATCCCCTGTATGCCGGCGCTCTCCTTCCTCGTCATCACGTCGTCACGTACGTGCATCGGCGTGCGTAACGACGTGATGGCGGTGACGGAGAGCGAGGATACCCGGCCGGCAGCAGAGACGTTCCGGAGCGACGGGGACACGGCGACAGCGATGGAGCGACATCCAGGGCAGCGGTGACGGGTTCGGAGCGGCGGGGACACGTGAGTATTACCTCCTATGCAGTGGTCTTCAATCTGCGGACCTCCAGATGTTGCAAAACTACAACTCCCAGCATGCCTGGACAGCCAACGGCTGTCCGGGCATGCTGGGAGTTGTAGTTTTGCAACATCTGGAGGTCCGCAGGTTGAAGACCACTATTGGGTTCAAAATCTTTATTTTTTTAGATTTTGCCCCTAAAAATTGGGTGCGTCTTATACGCCGGTGCGTCCTATAGGACGAAAAATACGGTATATATGTAGAAAGAATAAGTTGCAATATATAGGGGAAAAAAAGAAACATGAGGATTGGGGTGCAGGTGACTACTCCCAATGAAGCAGAGCTGTAGTGTTCTGATCAATCCGGGAGCTGTGTATTCTTCCCCCACCATCACTTTCCTCCTCCTCCTATTCTCAAAAATGAGGAATCCTCCTGCCAGAACACCCAAATCTGTAGATGACGATGGAATTTTACTAATATCTGTATTTATATTTGTATATTCTATTTTTTTGTCTTCTATGTTATAAAGTGACGTTCCTTCCCACCCAAATACCCAGTCCTCCGTATAAAGTCACCGCCCCCCCAAAAAAAACACCCTACACCCATAGTTTTCTATACCTTTATTTAACAATAAAAAGCTTATTTCATCCTATAAAACAAATGGATGTAAATGTCCATGTCTACACCTGTCCTCAGAGCAGTGACATTCCGTATGACATCACACATGTGACTTCACAAATGGTGATAGCTGGAAAAAGAGGTGCAGAGCCCCAGAGCCCTTACTCTGAGGACTGCAATCTAGCGAGCACTAGTGTTTCTATATTGTTTCCTTGCGCTTTTTATTTTATTTTATCATGATTCGAGGGGACCACATCAGCAGGGATGAGGTCAATTTGGCCTGTAGCATGTGCTGGACAGTTACCATCCTCCTGGGTTCCCTCTTCACCACCGGCCCGAGTTTCTGGTTTGAAATCACCAGCAACCAACCGAGCCAGAATATAACCTCCAGCCACCTGCAAGGGCAGAACGATACCATCAAAGATCTGCCCAGCTTGAATACTACCAGCAGCGACATGAAGTGTCCCATCTGGACGAGGACCAGGATCAGAAAGATCACCCCTGTCCTGGTGAGTAATCAAACCTCTGCCAGCAGCGACATGAAGTGTCCCATCTGGACCAGGACCAGGACCAGAAAGATCACCCCTGTCCTGGGGAGTAATGACACCACTGCCAGCAGCGACACGATCAGCTGGGATTCCATTACCAACAACCTGCAGAGCGGGGCGGCCATCATCAAAAACTATCTTGGCTGGATCAGCACTTATGGTGACCTGATCATCTCCCTGCTATGCTATATCCCCATCGATAACAACCTGCTGGACCGGTTCATAGATGCTGTTGACGATCTGATCTCGTTTGCTAGTACCATCAGTGACCTGCTGTCCTGGATAGACACCACCACTGAATTGGTATTCTGGATCCCCACCATCACCAGCAGTTCCCTGCTTGCCTGGATGAACCCAGTCAATGAGTTGGTGACCTGGATTAGCACCAGCAGCACTATAGAGCTTCTCTACGTGATCTGTAACCCCACCGCCATCAGCTGGATCGGCTTCATCAGTGACAGGCTCACCTGGATCGCCATCACACTTCAGCTTCTGACGTGGGTTATGCCAAGGGGGATAGTGACCAGCATCACCGGACCGATGGACTATATTAACTCGGTCAGACAGTTCCTGGGACGGGTCACCATTGCCATCCTAAATGTCAATATCCCCGAGATAAGAGGTGTCATTAACGTCATCACCAGTATACTATGGGTGTTCTTCACCAACCTGTATGTATGAACACTGGAAAAGATGAATAAACATTTTTATTTGACAAATATTCCGATTGATGTAATTATTGTTATAATAATAGACAAAGTGGGGAATTTATTATAGATCAGCGTTTTATATGTCAGTGAGAAACAAAGTAGTAGAGTAAGATGCCCAGGGCCGGGTTTAGGCTCAGTGAGGCCCTAGGCAAAATCAAAAGGAGGGCCCCAAAAGTCGTAATAGTGCACTAACCAGATTTGAACATTTTTGGTCACTTCAAATACTATAAAAAATATCTAAAAAGCAATTGAGAAGTCCCATCAAACAAAAATAGCACCGATAAAAACTACAAATCACAGCGCAAAAAATGACCTCATACATCCCCATATACAGAAAAATAAGAGTTATAGGGATCAGAATAGTACAATTTTATATTTTTCTATAGTCCCCCACATTAGGTTGGCAGTATGATCCCCCACATGAGGTAGACAGTATAGTACCCCCAACATTAGGTAAAGAGTATAGCTCCCCCACATTAGGTTGGCAGTATAGTTCCCCCCATATTGGGTGCAGTATAGTTCCCCCATATAAGGTGCAGTATAGTTCCCCCACATTAGGTGCAGTATGGTCCCCCACATTAGGTGCAGTATACAGTAATCCCCCCACATTAGGTGCAGTATACAGTAGTTCCCACACATTAGGTGCAGTATACAGTAGTTCCCCCACATTAGGTGCAGTATACAGTAGTTCCGCCACATTAGGTGCAGTATACAGTAGTCCCCCACATTAGGTGCAGTATACAGTAGTCCCCGACATTAGGTGCAGTATACAGTAGTCCCCCACATTAGGTGCAGTATACAGTAGTCCCCCACATTAGGTGCAGTATACAGTAGTCCCCCACATTAGGTGCAGTATACAGTAGTCCCCCCACATTAGGTGCAGTATACAGTAGTCCCCCACATTAGGTGCAGTATACAGTAGTCCCCCACATTAGGTGCAGTATACATACAGTAGTCCCCCACATTAGGTGCAGTATAAAGTAGTCCCCCACATTAGGTGCAGTATACAGTAGTCCCCCACATTAGGTGCAGTATACATACAGTAGTCCCCCACATTAGGTGCAGTATAACGTAGTTCCCCATATTAGGTGCAGTATACAGTAGTCTCCCACATTAGGTGCAGTATACAGTAGTTACCTCACATTAGGTGCAGTATAAAGTAGTCCCCCACATTAGGTGCAGTATACAGTAGTCCCCCACATTAGGTGCAGTATACAGTAGTTCCCCACATTAGGTGCAGAATAGAGAAGTCCTCCACATTAGGTGCAGTGTAAAGTAGTTCCCCACAATAGGTGCAGTATACAGTAGTCCCCCACATTAGGTGCAGTATGCATACAGTAGTCCCCCACATTAGGTGCAGTATAAAGTAGTCTCACACATTAGGTGCAGTATACAGTAGTCCCTCACATAAGTTGCAGTATAAAGTAGTATCCAACATTAGGTGCAGTATACAGTAGTACCCCCACATTAGGTGCAGTATAAAGTAGTCCCCAACATTAGGTGCAGTATACAGTAGTTCCCCCACATTAGGTGCAGTATACATACAGTAGTCCCCAACATTAGGTGCAGTATAAAGTAGTTCCCCACATTAGGTGCAGTATACAGTAGTCCCCCACATTAGGTGCAGTATAAAGTAGTCCCCCACACTAGGTGCAGTATACAGTAGTCCCCCACATTAGGTGCAGTATAAAGTAGTCTCACACATTAGGTGCAGTATACAGTAGTCCCCCACATTAGGTGCAGTATACAGTAGTTCCACACATTAGGTGCAGTATACAATAGTTCCCCACATTAGGTGCAGTATACAGTAGTCCCACACATTAGGTCCACTATACAGTAGTCCCCCACATTAGGTGCAGTATACAGTAGTCCCACACATTAGGTGCAGTATACAGTAGTCCCATACATTAGGAGCAGTATACAGTAGTCCCCCCCCCCCCACATAAGTTGCAGTATACAGTAGTTCCCCCACATTAGGTGCCGTATACAGTAGTCCCCCCACATTAGGTGCAGTATACAGTAGTCCCCCACATTAGGTGCAGTATACAGTAGTTACCCCACATTAGGTGCAGTATACAGTAGTTCCCCACATTAGGTGCAGTATACAGTTTCCCCACACTAGGTGCAGTATACAGTAGTCCCCCACATTAGGTGCAGTATAAAGTAGTCCCCCACATTAGGTGCAGTAAACAGTTCCCCCACATTAGGTGCAGTATAAAGTAGTCCCCAACATTAGGTGCAGTATACAGTAGTTCCCCACAATAGATGCAGTATAAAGTAGTCCCCAACATTAGGTGCAGCATACAGTAGTTCCCCCACATTAGGTGCAGTATACATACAGTAGTCCCCCACATTAGGTGCAGAATAAAGTAGTTCCCCACATTAGGTGCAGTATACAGTAGTCCCCCACATTAGGTGCAGTATAAAGTAGTCCCCCACACTAGGTGCAGTATACAGTAGTCCCCCACATTAGGTGCAGTATAAAGTAGTCTCACACATTAGGTGCAGTATACAGTAGTCCCCCACATTAGGTGCAGTATACAGTAGTCCCCCACATTAGGTGCAGTATAAAGTAGTTCCCCACATTAGGTGCAGTATACAGTAGTCCCCCACATTAGGTGCAGTATAAAGTAGTTCCCCACATTAGGTGCAGTATACAGTAGTTCCCACATTAGGTGCAGTATGCATACAGTAGTCCCCCACATTAGGTGCAGTATACAGTAGTTTCACACATTAGGTGCAGTATACAGTAATCCCTCACATTAGGTGTAGTATAAAGTAGTCCCCCACATTAGGTGTAGTATAAAGTAGTCCCCCACATTAGGTCCACTATACAGTAGTCCCCCACATTAGGTGCAGTATACAGTAGTCCCACACATTAGGTGCAGTATACAGTAGTCCCATACATTAGGAGCAGTATACAGTTGTCCCCCCACATAAGTTGCAGTATACAGTAGTCCCCCCACATTAGGTGCAGTATACAGTAGTCCCCCCACATTAGGTGCAGTATAAAGTAGTTCCCCACATTAGGTGCAGTATACAGTAGTCCCCCACATTAGGTGCAGTATACAGTAGATACCCCACATTAGGTGCAGTATATAGTAGTTCCCAACATTAGGTGCAGTATACAGTAGTCCCCCACATTAGGTGCAGTATAAAGTAGTCCCCCACATTAGGTGCAGTAAACAGTTCCCCCACATTAGGTGCAGTATACATTTCCCCCACATTAGGTGCAGTATACAATTCCCCCCACATTAGGTGCAGTATACAGTTCCCCAAGATTAGGTGCAGTATAAAGTAGTCCCCCACATTAGGTGCAGTATACAGTTCCCCCACATTAAGTGCAGTATAGTTCCCCCACATTAGGTGCAGTAAACAGTTCCCCCACATTAGGTGCAGTATACATTTCCCCCACATTAGGTGCAGTATACAATTCCCCCCACATTAGGTGCAGTATACAGTTCCCCAAGATTAGGTGCAGTATAAAGTAGTCCCCCACATTAGGTGCAGTATACAGTTCCCCCACATTAAGTGCAGTATAGTTCCCCCACATTAGGTGCAGTATACAGTTCCCCCACATTAGGTGCAGTATGTTCCCCCACAGACATACAGCATTCAGCCATATACAGTGTATGGCTGGAGGCTGTATGCCTGTTTACTGCCCCACTTCAGTGTTCCGACCACCGCTCCGGGGTCACGATCTACTGCTAGAGCGGCGGTCGGAACACTGAAGATGATCACTTACCATACCCGCGCGTCCTCCTCACTGCTCCGCTGTACTGTTGCTATGGGCGCACGCACGGGATGTCAGTGACGTCACTGTGTGCGCTTCCTACCAGCAGCCCCTGCGTTTTTAAAGTTAACGCGGGGCCGCTATGAGGTAAACGGGGCATCCTTGTGTCCTGAAAAGATTTTTCGGGACACAGGGATGTCCCGAATGTGACGGGGGCCCCCCTGCGGGCACGGGGCCCTGAGATGGTCACTGTCGGGCTGCTAAAGTGGCCACGGCCGGGCTGCTAATCTTTAACAAGCAGGCAACGCTGCGGCCACTTTAAAACAGTTGCCCCCCCTTACTGAGCAGCCGGCAGGGGCCCTAGGCAATTGCCTGGTTTGCCCCGCCCTAACGCTGGCCCTGAAGGTGCCCCAAATGTATGAGCAGTGGTCTCCAATCTGTGCTCTTCCAGATGTTGCAAAACTACAACTCCCAGAATGCCCGGACTGCCCAGGCATGCTGGGAGTTGTAGTTTGGCAACGTCTGAAGGGCCAGATGTTACAGAACTACAACTCCCAGCATGTCTGGACTGTCTGGGCATGCTGGGAGTTGTAGTTTTGCCGCCCCCCCCCCCCATGTGAATGTACAGTTTACAGGGTACATTCACATGGTCGGGGGTTTCCTTGCTGTAAACCCCCGCCCTTGTTATGTGCCTTGAGGGGTGTAGATTTCAAAATGGTATGCCATGTGGGGTTTTCTGCTGTTCTGGCACCATAGGGGCTTCCTAAATGTGACATGCCCCCCAAAATCCATTTCAGCAAAATTCACTCTCCAAAATCCCATTGTTGCTCCTTCCCTTCTGAGCCCTCTACTGCGCCCGCCGAACACTTTACATACACATATGAGGTATTTCCTTACTCGAGAGAAATTGGGTTACACATTTGGGGGGATTCCTCTCCTTTTACCCCTTGTTAAAATTCAAAAACTGGGTCTACAAGAACATGTTAGTGTAAAAAATTTGAGATTTTGAATTTTCTCCTTCACTTTGCTGCTATTCCTGTGAAACACCTAAAGGGTTAACAAACTTACTGAATGTCATTTTGAATACTTTGAAGGGTGTAGTTTTTATAATGGGGTCCTTTGTGGGGTATTTCTAATATGAAGGCCCTTCAAATCCCCTTCAAACCTGAACTGGTCCCTGAAAAATTCAGATTTTGAAAATTTTGTGAAAAATTGGAAAATTGCTGCTGAACTCTGAAGCCCTCTGATGTCTTCCGAAAGTAAAAACATCTCAACTTTATGATGGAAACATAATATATTGTATAAAATATAATAATATAAAGATATCCCCTGTATGATGGAAACATAATATATTGTATAAAATATAATAATATAAAGATATCCCCCGTATGATCCCAACATAAAGTAGACATATTGTATATGTGAATCAATATATCATTTATTTGGAATGTCTATTTTCCTTACAAGCTTCAAAGTTAGTAAAATGCAAACTTTTCAAATTTTTCATAACATTTTTGCATTTTTCACCAAGAAATGATGCAAGTATGGCCAAAAATGTAACACTAGGATAAAGTAGAATTTGTCACGAAAAAACAATCTCGGAATAAAATTCATAAGTACAAGCATCTCAGAGTTATTAACGCTTAAAGTGACAGTGGTCAGATGTGCAAAAAATGCTCTGGTCCTTAAGGGGTTAAGAATTATGAAATATGGTCAAAATATTAAGTATGAAAAATTATCAAAATGTATCATTAGGCAGGTAGTACCCCCAAATTAGACCCCCCATTAAACAGGTAGTACCCTCAAATTAGACCCCTCCCCCAGCAGACAGATAGTACCCCCAAATTAGACCCCCCCCCAGTAGACAGGTCGTACCCCCAAATTAGACACCGCCCCAGTAGACAGGTAGTACCCCCTGATTATCCCCCCCCCAGTAGGCAGGCAGTACCCCCAGATTAGACCCCCCCAGTAGACAGGTAGTACCCCCTGATTATCCCCCCCCCCCAGTAGGCAGGCAGTACCCCCAGATTAGACCCCTCCCCAGTAGTCAGGTAGTACCTCCAGATTATTCCCCCCCCAGTAGGGAGGCAGTACCCCCAGATTAGACCCCCCCAGTAGTCAGGTAGTACCCCCAAATTAGACCCCCCCAGTAGACAGGTGGTACCACCAGATTATCCCTCCCGCCCCCCCCAGTAGGCAGGTAGTATCCCCAGATTAGACCCCCAGCAGACAGGTAGTACCCCCAGATTATCCCCCCTCAGTAGGTAGGTAGTACCCCCAGATTAGCCCCCACTCTGTAGGCTGACTCGGTCGCTCGGTCACGTCACACTCTCAGAATACCTAGGGCCGGCGTCAGAACGTAGGCCCTTGAGTTCTGGGAGCGTGAAGTGACCGAGCGTCATTACGCGCGTAGCTGTGCTTGCTCTTATCCAGCCTGGCCCACAAGGTAAGCGGCTGAAATGGGACATTTCCTTGTTTGCCAAATAGGCCAGTCCGGCCCGTGTTACTGTACAGGGCAGGAGGACGGCCCAGCCTGCGGCCCTGACAGGTATTATAAAGATATGCAGGTTCATGAACTATTTCTCCCGTTACTATCTTCCGTCACAAAATAACGGCCATTATTAACCCCTTAAGGACCACAGGTTTTTATGTTTTTGCACTTTCATTTTTTCCTCCTCAACTTTTAAAAATCATAACCCTTTCAATTTTGCACCTAAAAATCCATATGATGGCATTTTGCGCCACTAATTCTACTTCGCAGTGACATCAGTCATTTTACCCAAAAATCTACGGCGAAACGGAAAAAAAAATCATTGTGCAACGAAATTGAAGAAAAAACACAATTTTGTCACTTTTGGGGGCTTCCGTTTCTACGCAGTAAAATTTTTCGGTAAAAATGACACCTTATCTTTATTCTGTAGGTCCATATGATTAAAATGATATCCTACTTATATAGGTTTGATTTTGTCGTACTTCTGTAAAAAATCATAACTACATGCAAAAAAATGTATACGTTTAAAATTGTCATATTCTGACCCCTATAACTTTTTTTATTTTTTCGCATATGGGGCAGTATGAGGGCTCATTTTTTGCACCGTGATCTGAAGATTTTAGAGGTACCATATTTGTATTGATCGGACTTTTTGATCCCTTTTTATTCATTTTTTCATGATATAAAAAGCGACCAAAAATAAGGTATTTTGGACTTTGGAATTTTTTTGCGCTTACGCCATTGACCGTATGGTTTAATTAATGACATATTTTTATAGTTCGGACATTTACGCACGCGGCGATACCACATATGTTTATATTTATGTGGTGTCCCGGTACCGAATCCTATCCGGTACCTTTGTTTATGGTTCCCAATAGTCTTATTGTTGGCAAAAAGAATAAAATGTGTGAGATAATAAAAATGTCTTGTCAGCTTGACGCTAAAGGTATATAGAGCTGTACTAATGTCTATAAAAATATGCCTCATAAAAATGTGTAGAGAGCTAAGAAAATTTCTTAGGAGCTAGCCACTACATGTCAGATAGCTGCCTAATTGTCTAGTAAGTTTTAAAATGTAAAGTAAGTTTAACAAAAGGTTTAAGGAGCTAGAAACTAAAGGTTAGATAGCTTCATAAATGTCTAGATAGCATAAATGTCTAGATAGCATAAATGTCTAGTACCAATGTCTAGATAGATTTTTATTGTCTAGTTCAGATACTAGTGAGAGTATCAGGGAATGTAAAAATGTTCAGAGTTTACTTAGGAGGTATAGCAAATTTATAGATCATCCTGTTCTAGTCCTAGTCCCTCTGTCTTAGGGGACAGGCGTCGAGGTCGACTTATCTTAAGTAAGGGGGTTTGTGGTGTCCCGGTACCGCATCCTATACGGTACCTGTTTATAGGTCCCCATAGCCAGAGTCCCTAGGACGTCGGGGTCCTTTTGTATAGTCCACCCCTAGTCACCTCTCTCCCCTATAGTCATTGCTCTAATCATATGCTCCTTATTTGTGGAAGTCTAACTGTATAAAATGTATATAAATAGTTAATTACCTGTGAGAAGCATAGCAGGACCTGATGGTCATGTGGTCAGGTAAACTCTATGGTATTTCTGCTTGAGGACCTTTGGAGGCCCTTGTGACGTAATGCACTCATTTACTTTGTGACAGTGAGTGACAGATGGCTGGACCAATCAAAACAGCCCCGCCCCTGCCCATATAAGGGTGCAGCGGCCATTAACCTCTCTCTTGGTTCCTGGCTGTTGACGAGAAAGGATCTGCGCTGCTGTCATCAGTGAGTCTAGGCCTTAGCTTTGCGGCGACGGCTGTTCTATACCAAATTGTGAGTGTATCAATCCCTAAACACTCTGCAAGACCATCGGACCTTATCTATCCCCTATATCTTCGCAATATACCCTGAATTCAGAGACTATTATCTAAAGTCAAGGTCCGCCACATCTGTCAGTCATTGAAGTATATAGAGACTGTTTGATTGACATGCTCTACCTGCGATTCCAGCAAGACCTCCATCACCGGTAGAGCAGGACCCAGCCAGTCCACCTCCAGTCTTTCCCCATGTGTTGGGAGCCCCTGTTGCTGCACCTGTCTTCTTGGGGAATCCTGTGCTTCCCACCTATAGTGGTGACCCTTTTACGTTGAGAGACTTTAAAGAAAAGTTTTACAGCCTATTTGGATTTTATGCATTACCCCCGCACCAACAGATACAACTGCTTCTGGGACAGCTCCGCCTTGGAAGAACTTCGCACCTGGCCGGCGGCTGATAAAGCCACAGTGGGACAGATTTTTGAGGGACTTTCTCAAATGTTTGAATCTCTGCTAGAAGTCTGGTTACAGTACGTAATGGGAAAGTTCCGGTGAGACTTCTTAATCTCTCTCAAGTTGCCGTCCGATTATCCAAGTATACCCCGGTGGCTACCCTGCATCATTTAGACGTCAGAGATGTGGTCTCGAAGTCACAAGTGGCTCAACGAGGGCCTGCCCAAAACCCAGCAGAACCATGGTGGAGCCAGCTACAAATAGGATGCGAAGATACCCCCAAGGAACAGGTGGAAGGAGTCATCCAAGTAGCTAAGAAATATCAGGAAGCCTTCAGCAAGTTTCCCACAGACTTTGGCAGAACCACCATGATCAAACATAGGATCCTCACCGGGGATAGTCCAAACATTAAGGAGAGGCATCGCCCTGTGGCTCCGGGGATGTATCAGACCATAAAGAAGATGCTCGTGGAGATGAAAGAGGCCGATGTCATCCAAGAAAGCCAGAGTCCTCGGGCTGCACCTTTGGTCTTGGTGAAGAAAAAAGATGGGACTATCTGCTTTTGTGTAGATTACCGGAAGCTGAACGGCATAACTCATAAGGATGCCTATCCTCTTCCTCGTATTGAAGAATCATTGACTGCATTGGGGTCTGCCGCCTACTTTTCCACACTGGATCTGACGAGCGGTTACTGGCAGGTGCCAATGGCGGAAGAAGATAGAGAGAAGACCGCATTTGTGACCCCTATGGGACTCTTCGAGTTCAAAAGTATTCCCTTTGGGCTGTGCAATGCATCGGCCACTTTCCAACACTTGATGGAACGATGTTTGGGACATCTTAACTTCCAGAGTGTTCTGTTGTATTTAGATGATGTCATTGTCTATTCCAGGACCTATCAGGAGCACCTGGATCACCTGAAAGAAGTTTTCCAAGTCCTTATCCAACACGGACTCAAGGTTAAACCTTCTAAATGTCACTTGCTAAAGCCACAAGTACACTATCTGGGACATGTCGTCAGTGCTCAAGGAGTCCAGCCTGATCCAGACAAAGTGAGTGCTGTGGAAGAGTGGCCTACCCCCAGGACGGTATGAGATGTCCGAAGTTTCCTGGGATTTGCTGGTTACTACCGACGCTTCATCCCCCATTTTGCTCAAAGTGCTGGACCTTTAACCGAGTTGCTGAGAGGGACTGCCCGGGACAATTATAATGGGAGGCTTCCCATACAGTGGGCGGAAGGACAAGAAGATGCCTTTCGAGCCCTGAAGTACCTCCTCACGGAACCCCCCATTTTGGCGTATCCTGACAACAGCCTGCCGTTCCGTTTATACACAGACGCAAGTTTCAAGGTCTGGGAGCAGTCTTATCTCAGGTGCAAGATGGCAAAGAGAGGGTGATTGCCTATGCCAGCCGACATCTTCGAGGCGCCGAGAAGAATGAGGCCAACTATAGCTCTTTCAAACTGGAGCTCCTGGCCCTGGTCTGGGCCATTACTGAGAAGTTTAAGGACTATCTGGCTGCTACTCCCTTCACGGTCTATACTGATAACAACCCCTTAGCCCACTTGAACACTGCTAAGTTGGGGGCTCTTGAACAGTGCTGGGCCTCTCGGTTGGCCAACTATGAGTTCAACATTGTTACGCCGAGCGCTCCGGGTCCCCGCTCCTCCCCGGAGCGCTCGCTTCACCTCCTCCGCTGCAGCGCCCCGGTCACGTCCTCTGACCCGGGGCGCTGCGATCCTGCTGCTAGCCGGGATGCGATTCGCGATGCGGGTAGCGCCCGCTCGCGATGCGCACCCCGGCTCTCCTACCTGACTCGCTCCCCGTCTGTTCTGTCCCGGCGCGCGCGGCCCCGCTCCCTAGGGCGCGCGCGCGCCGGGTCTCTGCGATTTAAAGGGCCACTGCGCCGCTGATTGGCGCAGTGGTTCCAATTAGAGTTATCACCTGTGCACTCCCTATATTACCTCACTTCCCTTGCACTCCCTTGCCGGATCTTGTTGCCTTAGTGCCAGTGAAAGCGTTCCTTGTGTGTCCCTTGCCAGTGTTTCCAGACCTTCTGCCGTTGCCCCTGACTACGATCCTTGCTGCCTGCCCCGACCTTCTGCTACGTCCGACCTTGCTTCTGCCTACTCCCTTGTACCGCGCCTATCTTCAGCAGCCAGAGAGGTGAGCCGTTGCTAGTGGATACGACCTGGTCACTACCGCCGCAGCAAGACCATCCCGCTTTGCGGCGGGCTCTGGTGAAAACCAGTAGTGGCTTAGAACCGGTCCACTAGCACGGTCCACGCCAATCCCTCTCTGGCACAGAGGGTCCACTACCTGCCAGCCGGCATCGTGACAGTAGATCCGGCCATGGATCCCGCTGAAGTTCCTCTGCCAGTTGTCGCTGACCTCACCACGGTGGTCGCCCAGCAGTCACAACAGATTGCGCAACAAGGCCAACAGCTGTCTCAACTGACCGTTATGCTACAACAGTTGCTACCACAGCTTCAGCAGTCATCTCCTCCGCCAGCTCCTGCACCTCCTCCGCAGCGAGTGGCCGCTCCTGGGATACGCTTATCCTTGCCGGATAAGTTTGATGGGGACTCTAAGTTTTGCCGTGGCTTCCTTTCCCAATGTTCCCTGCATCTGGAGATGATGTCGGACCTGTTTCCCACTGAAAGGTCTAAGGTGGCTTTCGTAGTCAGTCTTCTGTCCGGAAAAGCCCTGTCATGGGCCACACCGCTCTGGGACCGCAATGACCCCGTCACTGCCTCAGTACACTCCTTCTTCTCGGAAATCCGAAGTGTCTTTGAGGAACCTGCCCGAGCCTCTTCTGCTGAGACTGCCCTGTTGAACCTGGTCCAGGGTAATTCTTCCGTTGGCGAGTATGCCGTACAATTCCGTACACTTGCTTCAGAATTGTCCTGGAATAATGAGGCCCTCTGCGCGACCTTCAAAAAAGGCCTATCCAGCAACATTAAAGATGTTCTGGCCGCACGAGAAATTCCTGCTAATCTACATGAACTTATTCACCTAGCCACTCGCATTGACATGCGTTTTTCTGAAAGGCGTCAGGAACTCCGCCAAGATATGGACTCTGTTCGCACGAGGCGTTTCGTCTCCTCGGCTCCTCTCTCCTCTGGTCCCCTGCAATCTGTTCCTGTGCCTCCCGCCGTGGAGGCTATGCAGGTCGACCGGTCTCGCCTGACACCTCAAGAGAGGACACGACGCCGTATGGAGAACCTCTGCCTGTACTGTGCTAGTACCGAACACTTCCTGAGGGATTGTCCTATCCGTCCTCCCCGCCTGGAAAGACGTACGCTGACTCCGCACAAAGGTGAGACAGTCCTTGATGTCTACTCCGCTTCTCCACGTCTTACTGTGCCTGTGCGGATGTCTGCTTCTGCCTTCTCCTTCTCTACAGTGGCCTTCTTGGACTCTGGTTCTGCAGGAAATTTTATTTTGGCCTCCCTCGTCAACAGGTTCAACATCCCAGTGACCAGTCTCGCCAGACCCCTCTACATCAATTGTGTAAATAATGAAAGATTGGACTGTACCATACGTTTCCGCACGGAGCCCCTTCTTATGAGCATCGGATCTCATCATGAGAGGATTGAACTTTTGGTCCTCCCCAATTGCACCTCGGAGATTCTCCTTGGACTTCCCTGGCTTCAACTTCATTCCCCAACCCTGGATTGGTCCACTGGGGAGATCAAGAGTTGGGGGTCCTCTTGTTCCAAGAACTGTCTAAAACCGGTTCCCAGTAACCCTTGCCGTAACTCTGTGGTTCCTCCAGTAACCGGTCTCCCCAAGGCCTATATGGACTTCGCGGATGTTTTCTGCAAAAAACAAGCTGAGACTCTACCTCCTCACAGGCCTTATGATTGCCCTATCGACCTCCTCCCGGGTACTACTCCACCCCGGGGCAGAATTTATCCTCTCTCTGCCCCAGAGACTCTTGCCATGTCCGAATACGTCCAGGAGAATCTAAAAAGGGGCTTTATCCGTAAATCCTCCTCTCCTGCCGGAGCCGGATTTTTCTTTGTCTCCAAAAAAGATGGCTCCCTACGTCCTTGCATTGACTACCGCGGTCTTAATAAAATCACGGTTAAGAACCGCTACCCCTTACCCCTCATCTCTGAACTCTTTGATCGCCTCCAAGGTGCCCACATCTTCACTAAATTGGACTTAAGAGGCGCCTATAACCTCATCCGCATCAGAGAGGGGGACGAGTGGAAAACGGCATTTAACACCAGAGATGGACACTTTGAGTATCTGGTCATGCCCTTTGGACTGTGCAATGCCCCTGCCGTCTTCCAAGACTTTGTCAATGAAATTTTTCGTGATCTATTATACTCCTGTGTTGTGGTATATCTGGACGATATCCTAATTTTTTCTGCCAATCTAGAGGAACACCGCCGGCATGTCCGTATGGTTCTTCAGAGACTTCGTGACAACCAACTCTATGCCAAAATTGAGAAATGTCTGTTTGAATGCCAATCTCTTCCTTTTCTAGGATATTTGGTCTCTGGCCAGGGACTACAGATGGATCCAGACAAACTCTCTGCCGTCTTAAATTGGCCACGCCCCTCCGGACTCCGTGCTATCCAACGCTTTTTGGGGTTCGCCAATTATTACAGGCAATTTATTCCACATTTTTCTACCATTGTGGCTCCTATCGTGGCTTTAACCAAGAAAAATGCTGATCCCAAGTCCTGGCCTCCTCAAGCAGAAGACTCCTTTAAACAACTCAAGTCTGCCTTTTCTTCGGCTCCCGTGCTCTCCAGACCTGACCCTTCCAAACCCTTCCTATTGGAGGTTGATGCCTCCTCAGTAGGAGCTGGAGCTGTTCTTCTACAAAAAAATCCTTCCGGGCATGCTGTCACTTGTGGTTTTTTCTCTAGGACCTTCTCTCCAGCGGAGAGGAACTACTCCATCGGGGATCGAGAACTTCTAGCCATTAAATTAGCACTTGAGGAATGGAGGCATCTGCTGGAGGGATCAAGATTTCCTGTTATTATCTACACCGACCACAAGAACCTCTCCTACCTCCAGTCGGCCCAACGGCTGAATCCTCGCCAGGCCCGGTGGTCTCTGTTCTTTGCCCGATTTAATTTTGAGATTCACTTTCGTCCTGCCGATAAGAACATTAGAGCCGATGCTCTCTCTCGTTCCTCGGATGCCTCAGAAGTTGATCTCCCTCCGCAACACATCATTCCACCTGACTGCCTGATCTCCACTTCTCCTGCCTCCATCAGACAGACTCCTCCAGGAAAGACCTTTGTTTCTCCACGCCAACGCCTCGGAATCCTCAAATGGGGTCACTCCTCCCATCTCGCAGGTCATGTGGGCATCAAGAAATCTGTGCAACTCATCTCCCGCTTCTATTGGTGGCCAACTCTGGAGACGGATGTTGGGGACTTTGTGCGAGCCTGCACTATCTGTGCCCGGGATAAGACTCCTCGCCAGAAGCCCGCTGGTTTTCTTCATCCTCTGCCTGTCCCCGAACAGCCTTGGTCTCTGATTGGTATGGATTTTATTACTGATTTACCCCCTTCCCGTGGCAACACCGTTATTTGGGTGGTCGTTGATCGATTCTCCAAAATGGCACATTTCATTCCTCTTCCTGGTCTTCCTTCTGCGCCTCAGTTGGCTAAACAATTTTTTGTACACATTTTTCGTCTTCACGGGTTGCCTACGCAGATTGTCTCGGATAGAGGGGTCCAATTCGTGTCTAAATTCTGGAGAGCTCTCTGTAAACAACTCAAGATTAAATTAAATTTTTCCTCTGCATATCATCCCCAGTCCAATGGACAAGTAGAAAGAATTAACCAGATCCTGGGTGATTATTTGCGACATTTTGTTTCCTCCCGCCAGGATGACTGGGCAGATCTCCTTCCATGGGCCGAATTCTCGTATAACTTCAGGGTCTCTGAATCTTCCTCCAAATCCCCATTTTTCGTGGTGTACGGCCGTCACCCTCTTCCCCCCCTCCCTACCCCCTTGCCCTCTGGTCTGCCCGCTGTGGATGAAATTTCTCGTGACCTTTCCATTATATGGAGAGAGACCCAAAATTCTCTCTTACAGGCTTCTTCACGCATGAAGAGGTTCGCGGATAAGAAAAGAAGAGCTCCCCCCGTTTTTTCCCCTGGAGACAAGGTATGGCTCTCCGCTAAATATGTCCGCTTCCGTGTCCCTAGCTACAAGTTGGGACCACGCTATCTTGGTCCTTTCAAAATTCTGTGTCAAATTAATCCTGTCTCTTATAAACTTCTTCTTCCTCCTTCTCTTCGTATCCCTAATGCCTTTCACGTCTCTCTTCTCAAACCACTCATCCTCAACCGTTTTTCTCCCAAATCTGTTCCTCCCACTCCTGTTTCCGGCTCCTCGGACGTCTTCTCGGTCAAGGAGATTTTGGCTGCCAAAAAGGTCAGAGGAAAAAATTTTTTTTTAGTAGACTGGGAGGGTTGTGGTCCTGAAGAGAGATCCTGGGAACCTGAGGACAACATCCTTGACAAAAGTCTGCTCCTCAGGTTCTCAGGCTCCAAGAAGAGGGGGAGACCCAAGGGGGGGGGTACTGTTACGCCGAGCGCTCCGGGTCCCCGCTCCTCCCCGGAGCGCTCGCTTCACCTCCTCCGCTGCAGCGCCCCGGTCACGTCCTCTGACCCGGGGCGCTGCGATCCTGCTGCTAGCCGGGATGCGATTCGCGATGCGGGTAGCGCCCGCTCGCGATGCGCACCCCGGCTCTCCTACCTGACTCGCTCCCCGTCTGTTCTGTCCCGGCGCGCGCGGCCCCGCTCCCTAGGGCGCGCGCGCGCCGGGTCTCTGCGATTTAAAGGGCCACTGCGCCGCTGATTGGCGCAGTGGTTCCAATTAGAGTTATCACCTGTGCACTCCCTATATTACCTCACTTCCCTTGCACTCCCTTGCCGGATCTTGTTGCCTTAGTGCCAGTGAAAGCGTTCCTTGTGTGTCCCTTGCCAGTGTTTCCAGACCTTCTGCCGTTGCCCCTGACTACGATCCTTGCTGCCTGCCCCGACCTTCTGCTACGTCCGACCTTGCTTCTGCCTACTCCCTTGTACCGCGCCTATCTTCAGCAGCCAGAGAGGTGAGCCGTTGCTAGTGGATACGACCTGGTCACTACCGCCGCAGCAAGACCATCCCGCTTTGCGGCGGGCTCTGGTGAAAACCAGTAGTGGCTTAGAACCGGTCCACTAGCACGGTCCACGCCAATCCCTCTCTGGCACAGAGGGTCCACTACCTGCCAGCCGGCATCGTGACAAACATTATGTACTGCAGCGGAAAAACCAATGTTAGAAGCTAGAAACTAAAGGTTAGATAGCTTCATAAATGTCTAGATAGCATAAATGTCTAGTACCAATGTCTAGATAGATTTTTATTGTCTAGTTCAGATACTAGTGAGAGTATCAGGGAATGTAAAAATGTTCAGAGTTTACTTAGGATGTATAGCAAATTTATAGATCATCCTGTTCTAGTCCTAGTCCCTCTGTCTTAGGGGACAGGCGTCGAGGTCGACTTATCTTAAGTAAGGGGGTTTGTGGTGTCCCGGTACCGCATCCTATACGGTACCTGTTTATAGGTCCCCATAGCCAGAGTCTCTAGGACGTCGGGGTCCTTTTGTATAGTCCACCCCTAGTCACCTCTCTCCCCTATAGTCATTGCTCTAATCATATGCTCCTTATTTGTGGAAGTCTAACTGTATAAAATGTATATAAATAGTTAATTACCTATGAGAAGCATAGCAGGACCTGCTGGTCATGTGGTCAGGTAAACTCTATGGTATTTCTGCTTGAGGACCTTTGGAGGCCCTTGTGACGTAATGCACTCATTTACTTTGTGACAGTGAGTGACAGATGGCTGGACCAATCAAAACGGCCCCGCCCCTGCCCATATAAGGGTGCAGCGGCCATTAACCTCTCTCTTGGTTCCTGGCTGTTGACGAGAAAGGATCTGCGCTGCTGTCATCAGTGAGTCTAGGCCTTAGCTTTGCGGCGACGGCTGTTCTATACCAAATTGTGAGTGTATCAATCCCTAAACACTCTGCAAGACCATCGGACCTTATCTATCCCCTATATCTTCGCAATATACCCTGAATTCAGAGACTATTATCTAAAGTCAAGGTCCGCCACATCTGTCAGTCATTGAAGTATATAGAGACTGTTTAATTGACATGCTCTACCTGCGATTCCAGCAAGACCTCCATCACCGGTAGAGCAGGACCCAGCCAGTCCACCTCCAGTCTTTCCCCATGTGTTGGGAGCCCCTGTTGCTGCACCTGTCTTCTTGGGGAATCCTGTGCTTCCCACCTATAGTGGTGACCCTTTTACGTTGAGAGACTTTAAAGAAAAGTTTTACAGCCTATTTGGATTTTATGCATTACCCCCGCACCAACAGATACAACTGCTTCTGGGACAGCTCCACCTTGGAAGAACTTCGCACCTGGCCGGCGGCTGATAAAGCCACAGTGGGACAGATTTTTGAGGGACTTTCTCAAATGTTTGAATCTCATTCTCCCTCAGAGGTATGCCTCAGACTATATGAACGACGTCAGAAGCCGGGTGAAACTCTCAGAGCATATGCAGTAGCTTTACAGAGCGCATTAGAGGTGGTACAGAAGTGTGACGGCATCACGCCCGATCAGGGCAGCCGGGTACTGATGGACTGTTTTATAGAAGGGGCACTGAACAAATGGGACAAGGCCCAACTAAGGATGCTGGCCGTGCAAAATCCCGACATGGCTTTCCCAGCCTTTAAGAGACTAGCAGTTAAAGTGATAGAATCAGGACCTCAGACAGAGGAGGCTAGTGTTCCCGTTACAGAATTTCCAGGGGCCCTCGCCCCAGCCATCTGTCCCTTCTCAGCCTACCCTGCCAACAGCTTCTTCTAGCCCTTGGACAGCTGACCTACAAGACATCAAACAGGACATTGAGCAGTTAGCCAAGGCCTTTAAAGAAATGGCTGTGCGGCCGAGTCCTTCCAGATCTGCCATGCCACCACCTAAGAAAGCTGACCCCCGCCCTGCTGAACCACCTAATACACCTCCTGCGAGACCGCCCAGGAGTCAGAGACCTGTCTGCAGTCATTGTAACAAGAATGGACACTGGAGGAGCCAATGTTGGGCTTTAAAAGGGTGTCCCCTGGGGTCGAGGACCGCACCCCAGGAGTAGCAGCTGAAGGTCCAGAATCAACCAATGACAAGAAGGGACTGTCTATGTATGTAGCTTCTTGTCCTTATGTTCAGGTGATAGTTGAAGGTACCCGGTTACAAGCTCTGATAAATACAGGGTCTCAGGTGACCACTATTCAGCAGGGGTTTTTCTATAAGTATTGGGGCCCAGAAAGGTTGTGTGAACCCCAGGAAGCAGAGTTTAGAGTAATTGCAGGGAACGGGAAACCAGTACCCAGGCATGGCTACTGGGAGCCCACAGTGCAAGTGGGAAAGCATGTCCTAGAAAGGCAGGGTGTGGTTGTCACCAATGTTAGGGATGAGGGAGCAGCTGATTTCATCTTGGGTATGAATATTATGAGGCACTGTTTTGATGATATTGTCTGTGCATTGCATGCATCTCTCCCTCACTTGTCACCCCCAGGCCGGCGAGCTGCCCAGCACCACCTCAAAACCCTTCAAGCAGAGCAGAAGTTCGTGAATCATCAAGGAGAAATTTGGGTAAGGATTCAAGATATACGAGCCGTTAGTCTACAGTCACAAGCGGAAACAGTTATTTGGTGTCGAGCCCGACCCGGGGTGAAGAATCAAGATTATCAGGCACTCTTGGAACCCGTCCTCTTGGAAGATTGCCCCTTGGTGCGAGCTGCTAGAAGTCTGGTCACAGTACGTAATGGGAAAGTTCCGGTGAGACTTATTAATCTCTCTCAAGTTGCCGTCCGATTACCCAAGTATACCCCGGTGGCTACCCTGCATCATTTAGACGTCAGAGATGTGGTCTTGAAGTCACAAGTGGCTCAACGAGGGCCTGCCCAAAACCCAGCAGAACCATGGTGGAGCCAGCTACAAATAGGATGCGAAGATACCCCCAAGGAACAGGTGGAAGGAGTCATCCAAGTAGCTAAGAAATATCAGGAAGCCTTCAGCAAGTTTCCCACAGACTTTGGCAGAACCACCATGATCAAACATAGGATCCTCACCGGGGATAGTCCACCCATTAAGGAGAGGCATCGCCCTGTGGCTCCGGGGATGTATCAGACCATAAAGAAGATGCTCGTGGAGATGAAAGAGGCCGATGTCATCCAAGAAAGCCAGAGTCCTCGGGCTGCACCTTTGGTCCTGGTGAAGAAAAAAGATGGGACTATCTGCTTTTGTGTAGATTACCTGAAGCTGAACGGCATAACTCAGAAGGATGCCTATCCTCTTCCTCGTATTGAAGAATCATTGACTGCATTGGGGTCTGCCGCCTACTTTTCCACACTGGATCTGACGAGCGGTTACTGGCAGGTGCCAATGGCGGAAGAAGATAGAGAGAAGACCGCATTTGTGACCCCTATGGGACTCTTCGAGTTCAAAAGTATTCCCTTTGGGCTGTGCAACGCATCGGCCACTTTCCAACACTTGATGGAACGATGTTTGGGACATCTTAACTTCCAGAGTGTTCTGTTGTATTTAGATGATGTCATTGTCTATTCCAGGACCTATCAGGAGCACCTGGATCACCTGAAAGAAGTTTTCCAAGTCCTTATTCAACACGGACTCAAGGTTAAACCTTCCAAATGTCACTTGCTAAAGCCACAAGTACACTATCTGGGACATGTCGTCAGTGCTCAAGGAGTCCAGCCTGACCCAGACAAAGTGAGTGCTGTGGAAGAGTGGCCTACCCCCAGGACGGTATGAGACGTCCGAAGTTTCCTGGGATTTGCTGGTTACTACCGACGCTTCATCCCCCATTTTTCTCAAAGTGCTGGACCCTTAACCGAGTTGCTGAGGGACTGCCCGGGACAATTATAATGGGAGGCTTCCCATACAGTGGGCGGAAGAACAAGAAGATGCCTTTCGAGCCCTGAAGTACCTCCTCACGGAACCCCCCATTTTGGCGTATCCTGACTACAGCCTGCCGTTCCGTTTATACACAGATGCAAGTTTCAAGGTCTGGGAGCAGTCTTATCTCAGGTGCAAGATGGCAAAGAGAGGGTGATTGCCTATGCCAGCCGACATCTTCGAGGCGCCGAGAAGAATGAGGCCAACTATAGCTCCTTCAAACCGGAGCTCCTGGCCCTGGTCTGGGCCATTACTGAGAAGTTTAAGGACTATCTGGCTGCTACTCCCTTCACGGTCTATACTGATAACAACCCCTTAGCCCACTTGAACACTGCTAAGTTGGGGGCTCTTGAACAGTGCTGGGCCTCTCGGTTGGCCAACTATGAGTTCAACATTATGTACTGCAGCGGAAAAACCAATGTTAATGCGGATGTGCTTTCTCGCATGGCCCCGGGAGAAGCACCTCCTGCTGAAGATATATGGGAAGATGTAGAAATGCCTCCCTTCTTCCGAAGGTTTGTGAGCCAGAGTGCTCTAACTGCCCAGGCGGGTGACGGACCTGAATCTCCCAAAGTTACTGAAGATTTGTCTACATGGAAGACACTTCAGGATGAAAGCCGGGTCATCGGGGACCTCTTGGACTATTGCCTCCACAAGAAAGTGCCCACTCGGGTATACAAGACACAGGGGGACTTCGAATTGAAGCGGCTATGGCGACAGAGAAATCGCCTGTTCCTGCACAAGGGGTTGGTCTACCGAAATTCCTTGGACCCAGTCTCAGGAGACCGCACACATCAGATTGTGGTTCCCAGAAGAGATGCAGCCATGGTCCTGGATGCCTATCGTGATCAATCCGGACACTTCGGGGTCCATAAGACAGAGACCACCGTCAGAAGGAGATTTTACTGGATTAGGATGCGGGGAGACATCGAGAAATGGTGTGCTGAATGCTCTGTGTGCAATGTGATCAAGAATCCCCGAAGGGACGCAAAAGCCCCTTTGCATCCTATCTGTACGGAGAGACCGAACCAGATTGTTGCCTTGGATCATGTGAAGTTGGCCCCCACTCGATCTGGCTACTGTCACACTCTAACCATGGTGGATCATTATTCCAAGGGGGTGGTCGTGGTCCCTGTCAAGGATCTCACCGCCAAGACTGCGGCTCAGCTCTTCTATCGTCATTGGATCCAACCTCTGGGGTGTCCCGAATCGGTCCTCACGGATCGGGGAACCGCCTTTGAAGCCAAGTTGTTCCAAGAACTTTGCCGGTTACATGACTGCAAGAAGCTCCGGACGACGGCTTACCATCCCCAACGGAATGGGCTCTGCGAGAGGATCAACCAAGTATTCATCCAGATACTCAGAGCTGCCTCTGTCTCAAAGCACGAAGAGTGGCCACAGCTGTTGCCTGAACTCCTGGAAATTTACAACAACACTGTCCACTGCTCTACAGGGTATACGCCTTTTTTTTCCTGATGATAGGCCTACACGGTCAATTACCAAAGGATCGGACCTTCGGGTTGCAAGCACCTTTCAACAATTCTCCTCAGGTTTCCCAAGGTTGGGTGTCAGAGCATCAACGAAGAATTGAGGAAGCTAAGGACATTGTTGAGAAGAAAATGGGTGAAGTTCATGAGCGTCAGCAAAAAGATTATAATCGGGACTTCCGGTTCCGGCGCGCGAATGTGAAGGAGTGTGGAGACGGAGCTCCGGCCAGACCGCAACTAAATCACCTCCCCGCCTTACAAATCTTGCTCATTCTGGGATATCCCGGTACCCCCGTTCCTCTGTGTGCTTGCCGCATCAGATGGATCGGTTTGTGAACCGCGGCGGGGACGGCCAGACGCAGCGCACAGGAACCTTGCCTCAGACGCCTGGGGAGATAGGTGGAGGAAAGATGGCAACAGTTCGCGCCGCTGTGGAGGAAGGAGCGCAGCACCTTAACACCTCTCAGATAAGTGCAACTGACATTATGTCGCTGAGTGCCGAGGGCCCGCCGGTCCAGGGCCTCCCTGTATCTTTTCAAGCCCTAGCAGTGCAGATGGCAGCGGAGGTGGCAAAAATCCTCCTTCCTGACATTAAAGTTCAGATTGATACAGCTATAGCTGCAGCGCTGACAGGCATACAGAGTGATGTCTCTTTACATACCAGCCAGATCTCTGAGCTGGAAGAAAGGTTGAGCATAGTGGAGGAAGAAATTATGTCTACTAAAAAGAAGTTACAGCAGTCTCTCAAAATGACAAAGTCCCTGCAAGACAAAACGGACGATTTGGAAAATCGTTCAAGGAGAAGCAATCTCAGGTTGGTGGGGCTACCTGAATCCGTACCGGCTCATCAACTGCATGCTATCTGTGCAGAGGAATTGCCACAGGCGTTGGGAATTAATAACCGATGCTTAGTAGAGCGCGCCCACAGGTTGGGACCACAGAAAGTCCACGCTCCTGGCTGATTTCTAAGAGGTCAGTTCTGCTGACCCATTATGAAGGTGATGACTGCCTTTTCCTTTCTTTTCCGCTGTTGATTTTTCCGTATGACGGGAATTGTCTTATTATGTTGTTTTTGTTTTATTTTTTTATCTCTCCTTTTTATCTGACTGTTGGGGGTTATCTCCTGTGGTCAGCAGATTGTGTTCTTTTGTTTAATAAGGGATTTCGTTATTGCAGGAGAGAGTCCAGATCTTTTTACAGTGCTATGCAATGTTTGTTTGTCCCTGGACAGATGTTCAGAGATCTGAGGTGTCGGAATGTACCTTACCTATAGTGGCGCCCTCTATTTCTGGTTCTGCGTACCCCTGTTTCTGTGTGTCTTGCCCCTTTTGTTTGTTTCTGTTTATCTCTTGTCCCCTCTGCGTATTTCTGTTTGCCAGCAGTTCCCCTGTCCCTTGTGTTCGTGTCGCTGTGTATACCCTGTTGTTGGTCGCGGTCTGTCTCCTATGTGTTTGAGTATGCTGAGGTCGCTTTTAAGCGTGAATGGTTGGGGGTGTGAGCTCCCCAGTTTTGTTTGCGAAAAAAGTGAAGTCTGGAAGATAGCGTGCTCACTGACGGTTCTGGAGTTATTCAGATTTACTGTTTTTTTTTCTGTTGGGGGGTTCTGAGGGAGGCGGGTGGGGGGAAGTTGTAATTGTTGTTTATAGCTCTCACAATGATATGCCAGATTTGCTCCATCTTAGTACCGAGTACTCATCTGCCAAGTTGTTCTCTTATCCTAACATATATTTATGTATAGCCTTGCTTGATATCCACTTTTCCATGTGCATATAGTATGAAAACATTTACTTGGAATGTAAAGGGTTTACGGTCTCCTGGAAAGCGCTCCATGGTACTCAGACACCTACAGAGATTAAAGGCTGATGTAGCGTTGCTCCAGGAGACACATCTATTACAGGAAGACTTTGCAAGGCTCAAAAAGATGTGGGTTGGAGAGGTCATTGGTTCACCGGCTGATGGTAGAAAGGGGGGAGTGGTGATATTATTAAATAAAAAGTTTGCACAGTCTGTTCGCTCCCATTGGGAAGATGGAAGGGGCTTGCTACAATACCTACTTCTGGAAGAGGGAGACACTCTACTGGGTGTTTACAATGTTTATGGGCCGCATACGAATAAAACTGAATTCTTTGACGATTTAACTAATCGGATTCGGGGCGACCAAACGACGGACATTGTAGTAGGGGGGGATTTCAACTCAGTTATGAATGTACTAGAAGACAGGAAGAGAGGGACCCAGACACTTATGCCCATTCCGGAGTCTCATATGACCTCTCTTGCTCAGGCAGTGCACTTATTTGACGTATGGAGACATCACCATCCAACTGAGAGGGAGTACACGCATTATTCCCATTCCCATGGGTCATGGTCTAGATTAGATTATATATTGGTCTCACAGCCTCTCCTGTCTAGGATAACTGAGGCCCGCATCCATGATATGGTGATATCAGACCATGCACCTGTGGGGGTGGAGGTAATCCCTACATACCCACCTGGATCAGATAAAGTGTGGAGGTTCCCATCTTTTCTAGTCAAGGAGGAGTCCTTTGCGCAGCTATTGGGCCACTGGTGGGAGGAGTATCTCCAGGATAATGTGGTGCATGCAGATGACCCATGCCTTTTATGGGAGGCGGGTAAGGCGGTTCTGAGGGGAAAGATAATAGCCCATGTTGCATTTAACAAGAAAAGGGCGAGAGACAGGTACAACGCTTTAACTGAGGTCCTTAGACGGAGCTATACGGATCTTAAGGTGTCTCCTTCTGCACAGACTAGACAGGCCTGGATACAAACCCAGAGGAACTTTGACACAGCTCTGGCAGCTGTAGAGAAGTTTCATGGTGATATTTTCAAAGCAGAATTTTACAGATATGGTAATAAGGCTGGAAAGCTCTTAGCTAACATGGCTAAGGGACAGAGATCTGTGGCCCCAATTAGACCCCTCTTTGATCATTTGGGGGTACTCCGTAAACGCCCCAGAGAGGTGGTGGGAGTTTTTCAAAAATTTTATGAAACCCTATATAGTAACCAACCCTGTGACGAGAAGGCTGCCAGGTTGTTTCTAGACAAACTTACTTTACTTGCTCAACGCCCCTATCTCATTGGATGAAATCACGTCCGGAATCCAAACACTAAAAAGTCAGAAAGCTCCGGGACCAGATGGGTATTTCGGTGAGTTTTTCTAATTATTAAAGGACAAAGTAAGCCCTACGCTTCAGGCGGTTTATACAAACATCTTGAACACCGGAGACCTAATTCCTTCGGGTTCCCTAGCCCATATTAAAGTTCTACATAAATTGGGTAAGGATCCCTCCCTTCCGGAGGGATACCGCCCCATTTCTTTAATAAACGTAGACGTCAAATTACTATCAAAAATATTGGCCAACAGGTTATCTCTGCTGTTACCAAAATTAATTGGGATGCAACAAGTGGGTTTTGTTAAGGGTAGGGCAGCAGTTTCCAACCTGCGTACAGTGTTGGCGGTACAAAATGCGGTATCCTCCAGAACATATTCCAGCCAGATTCCAGCATTGTTAGCGCTCGATGCTGAAAAAGCTTTCGACAATGTTAACTGGGTCTGGCTGGATATGGTCTTAACGAGAGCTGGTATACTGGGACAATTTTGAGTATTTCTGAGGGCCCTTAATGCGAATCCCATGGCAAGAATCCACCTACCCGGGTATTTGTCCCAACCGTTTCCTTTGCACAGAGGGACGAGGCAGGGATGCCCATTGTCGCCCCTCCTCTTTAACCTAGCATTAGAACCCCTGGCACAATTCTTTCTACAACATGATACTTTTAAAGGCATAAGGGTGGGGGAGCATGAGATAAAAATCAGTTGTTTTGCTGACGACACTCTGCTATACTTGGAAAATCCAATTGCACAGCTTAAACCAGTGCTAGCACTCTTAGAACACTTTGGTACCTTTTCTGGGTACAAAATCAACGCCTCTAAATGTCAGCTATTGTTCCTGGGATCGAGTGGTCACTTGGGGCTCTCTGATATCTCGATTCAAGTAGCCAGCAATTATATCACATATCTAGGGATTAAAATAGGGCGCACCCCTCTGTCTGTATATAATTTAAACTATCCTCCCCTCATTGCCAAAATCGAAAGGGAACTGGACATATGGAAATCAATGCCGTTGTCTCTGATGGGTAGAGTGCAATTGATTAAAATGATGTGCTTCCCAAAGCTTCTCTACCCGTTGCAGACAATTCCATTGTTATTACGTCATGACGACGTCAAAAGGATTCACTCTAGTTTCACTAAATTTGTCTGGGCGGGTAGGAGACCGAGAGTGTCTTATGATATTTTATGTTTGGGCAAGGAGGTGGGGGGACTGAAGTTGCCTCACGTACGTTTCTATAACCTGGCAGCGCTTTTCCGACATGTCCGAGACTGGTCCCTGAACACAGGATATTTCTCCAATACGGTACTTGAGACAGATCTCTGTCCCACAGGCTCCCTTCCAACATTGCTCCACCTCTCTTACAGGGATATTCCTGGGGTAATCCACCAGAATACTCTGTACCGCGATACCATCGCAACGTGGAAAGCGGTTCGCAAGCTTTATGGTTTGTCTAGGCGTCTGTCGAGATTTTTGGGGCTATGGTATATCCCTACCCTGAAACATTGTGCAACTAACCTGAACCGTAAGGTGTGGGAGAACAAAAATATCCTCTCGTTTAATGACTTTTTGTCAACCCAGGATGGCTCCTTGTTGAGGTGGGGGGAATTTAGTGAAAAATATGCTCTGCCCGCCTCCCATCAGTGGCTCTATAATCAATTCTGTTCTTTCTTTCATAGCCTGAATAGGAGTTATGCTACCGCAGAAAAGAGAAATCCATTTGATAGCATATTGGGTAGGTCCGTCAGCAGCTGCTCCCTTTCGTTCATCTACGCAAACATCAGGGATGTAGCGTTAAAGGGAGCAGCTGCCAAATCGCTGACCAAATGGTCGACCCATATTGATAATCCTGATTTACAGATGTTGTCTAGAGAAGGTCTGGCGGCAGCATTTGGAGCCACCCCAAGTGCTCAACTCAGAGAAATGCAATGGAGGATTATGCATAAGGCTACATACGCTTTTAAATGGAAGGGCCATCCACCCCCCTCCCCATATCTCACCCACTGCCCTAAGTGTAAGCTAATTGATGCAGATTTATGGCACTGTATATGGGAGTGTACGGGAGTACAGCAGCTTTGGGAGGGTATGAGACGATATGTCTATGACGTCTGGGACCACGACTTTCCGCTCACACCTGAATTTAACCTGTTCCATTTTCTTCCTCCGACAGCTTCTGACCCACCTGACAGAGGTAAATTGCACAGGGGTATTCATCTAGTGTTCCTGGTGACGAAACAGTGTCTCTTACGACATTGGCTTGTACCAACTGTCCCGACCTTGACAGAAGTTCTCAATGAGGTTCATGTAGTACTACATAAGGAGTTACTGCTAGCAATTAGAAATTCGGAACTACATGCCAAATCCTTTTTTGCTAAATGGCGTAGATACTTACAACATTTGCCTGATGAAAGTGAAAGGCTCAGGATTGTAACACATTTTAAATCATCGGCATGGTACTCTATAGAACGGTTAAAGGGCTCCTTAGGAAATCTGGAACTACCCGCATAAGTGTCCGCCCATTTAGCGCATTAGCATCCTAGCTATTATCGGGGTCGCAGGTCGGGACATACAGATTTAATACCTGGTCACTTAGCTGATTGATAGGAGGACAACTTCCAAAGCCTGGCAGGGTCTGACTGAGATGTAGACACGTGAGGAAATAGAAATTGTTGTGAGAGATTAGGTTGGGTCATGTTATATGTTTTATGGTAACAGTTCTTTGCATTGATGATATACTGCAACTTACTGGCTAGACGTTAAAAGACGGATGTTAAGTGCTCTTACATGTCTCTACATTTCTGTAATATTGTAATTCTATTTTATGACATGTCTTATGCAGCATTGCTACGGTTGTATGTTATCTGATGCACTTTGCTTCTATGAATAAAATGTTCTGAAAAAAAAAAAAAGATTATAATCAACATGCTTCGGCTCAGCCCTTACAGCTTGGAGATAAGGTGTGGCTCCGAAAATTCCCTAGAACCCATAAATTGGACTCCTTGAGGAAAAAGAACCGTACACCATTACTGCGGTACCTTACCCCGAAACGGACGTGTATGAGATACAGAAGGTGGGTTCGAGCCACAGGTGGTCCACAGAAATAGAATAAAAGTGTGCCTGAAAGAAGATATCGTTGGCCCACCTCCTTCTACTCCTCCTGATACTTCTATTCCACCTCCAACAAGGCCAGTGAGAGAATACGTGCCGTGAGAAGGAATTCATCCCACTATGGACGTTCCTTTGTTCCCATCTCCGCAGCCTACCATGTATTGGGGTATACCGTTTCCAGCTCCATCCATCCAGCCACCGCTGGTTGCTCAGCCCAGCCAGTTGCCAATAGCTGTTGCTCCCTGTCAACCATCATTGGTTGCTACACCAAACATCATTCCTGCTCCTGTGACTACTCCAGATATGAATGTCCCTACTCCACCTGCCTTCAGAGAACCCCTCAGTCCAACCGAAGATATTGCTTCTGTTTCCAGCCCTCCAGCTAGTCCCTCGGGGACTGAAGTTCGTGAAGAATCCTCAAGCGAAGGAACTCCTGATGATTCGGAGGTGGTGCTGCGGCGGTCTCAAAGGACAACACAGGGCAAACTACCCATAAGGTACCAGGACTCACACTTAGTACCTGCACACATAGAACCTTTGATAACCCACTTCAATGCACTGACTATAACTTTTCAGTACTCTAGATTAATCACTTAGATGTACTACCTCAAATTTTTCTAGTACATACACCAAAATAAATATCTCACTTAAGAAAACACCTTAGGGATTGTAGCCTATTGATGTCCAATTCCTGCCACTGTTAGGTACACTTTTCTTCTCCTTTTGCGTGTGTGAGATGTTCTGCCTGGCCAGTAGATACTCTTGCAAATACAGAAATAAATGCATAATGCTTAAAGTAACCTAGGTAGGTTATGTGAAGTAATCTAGGGGTTAGTAGCATGTAGCCGATAGACCCTAGCAGCCAATCTTACTGTGACCTAGCTTCAGGCTAGCCAGTATACCTTATGTGTACTAACAGGTAACTCATTGTTGGCAAAAATAATAAAATGTGTGCGATAATAAAAATGTCTAGTCAGCTTGACGCTAAAGGTATATAGAGCTGTACTAATGTCTATAAAAATATGCCTCATAAAAATGTGTAGAGAGCTAAGAAAATTTCTTAGGAGCTAGCCACTACATGTCAGATAGCTGCCTAATTGTCTAGTAAGTTTTAAAATGTAAAGTAAGTTTAACAAAAGGTTTAAGGAGCTAGACACTAAAGGTTAGATAGCTTCATAAATGTCTAGATAGCATAAATGTCTAGATAGCATAAATGTCTAGATAGTACCAATGTCTAGATAGATTTTTATTGTCTAGTTCAGATACTAGTGAGAGTATCAGGGAATGTAAATGTGTTCAGTGTTTACTTAGGATGTAAAGGAAATTAATATATCATCCTGTTCTAGTCCTAGTCCCTCTGTCTTAGGGGACAGGCGTCGAGGTCGACTTATCTTAAGTAAGGGGGTTTTTGGTTTCCCGGGACCGCATCCTATACGCTACCTGTTTATAGGTCCCCATAGCCAGAGTCCCTAGGATGTCGGGGTCCTTTTGTATAGTCAACCCCTAGTCACCTCTCACCCCTATAGTCATTGCTCTAGTCATATGCTCCTTATTTGTGGAAGTCTAACTGTATAAAATGTATATAAATAGTTAATTACCTGTGAGCGTAGCAGGACCTGCTGGTCATGTGGTCAGGTAAACTCTATTGTATTTCTGCTTGAGGACCTTTGGAGGTCCTTGTGACGTAATGCACTCATTTCCTTTGTGACAGTGAGTGACAGATGGCTGGACCAATCAAAACAGCCCCGCCCCTGCCCATATAAGGGTGCGGCGGCCATTAATCTCTCTCATGGTTCCTGGCTGTTGACGAGAAAGGATCTGCGCTGCTGTCATCAGTGAGTCTAGGCCTTAACCTTGCGGCGACGGCTGTTCTATTCCAAATTGTGAATGTATCAATCCCTAAACACTCTGCAAGACCATCGGACCTTATCTATCCCCTAAATCCGGACGGATCTTTGCAATATACCCTGAATTCAGAGACTATTATTTAAATTCAAGGTCCGCAACATCTGCCAGTCATTGAAGTATAAAGAGACTGTTTGATTGAGACTGTTACTACTCTGTGGATGTACTGCAAGCCATTAAGTAAAGTTTATGCAAGTTCAAATTCAACTACCTTGTGAACCTTCAGTCTTTATTCTGATGCACCTATCGTTACTGGGAAGGGCGGCGATAGGCCGGAGAGTCATCTCAGCATACTAGCCCTCAGCCTGGTGTCACGAACCATAGGGTTAACATTAACCCCTGATATACCAAAGCAAATCTCTGACTGTACTACCCCTACCCCTGAGACAAACCACATTTATTTTTATTTACATGTTGTTGTTTTTTTAATGGGAAAAGGGGGGTGATTTGAACTTTTATTAAGGAAAGGGTTAAATCATATTTATGAACTTTTTTTTTTACACTTTTTTTTTGCAGTGTTATAGATCCCATAGGGACCTATAACACTGCACACACTGATTGCCAGCACTGTTCACTGCAAAGCCATAGCTTTGCAATGATCAGCATTATTGGCGGTCGATTGCTCAAGCCTGAGGGGACATGCCGGAGGCAGGTAAGAGGACCTCCGCTCGTGTCCCAGCTGATCGGGACACCGCATTTTCACTGCGGTGGTCCCGATTAGCCCCGCTGAGCAGCCGGGCAGCTTTCACTTTCGGTTTAGACGCGGCGTTCAACTTTGAACGCCGCATCTAAAGGGTTAATAGCGTGTGGCACCGCGATCGCTGCCACACACTATTAGCCCAGGGTCCCGGCATCAGATACCGACCCGACATGATGCGGGGTCACCGCGTGAACCCACGTTATATCGCGGGAGCCGGCCAAGGACGTAAATATACGTCCTTGGTCGTTAAGGGGTTAATAACAGGCTATAACGGGTTAAAACGGCTATTAGAAAAATCCCATAGACTATAATGGGATTTTTTTACGGCAGTATAGGATTTTGTAACTGACGTTCTCAGCTGATTTTCAGACGGAACTTTGTTTAAAAACAGAGAATTTTGTAGTGTGAAAGAAGCCTAACAAACACAATGATATATATAAATGAATATCAATTAGATATCATTAGTAAGAAAGCATTACAAGCTAATTAGTTAATTGACTATAGTAGAACAATACATGTGAGTAGGAAGTAACTTGTTACAATACAACAAAAGCTTCTTTGGTTAGGATATCATAGACAGACTCTATCTAGAGCAGTGATTCCCAACTGGGGTGCCGCTGGATTTTGTCGGCAATTATTATTTTTTTTATTCACCGGCCCGGCCTGCGCGTCTGTTTATGGCGCCACAGGGGGGAAGGGAAGTATGTGTGCGCTATGCTGTGCGTGCACACACCGCATCCCCCTGCATCCCTCTCACCCTGCGACCTAGTGAGTGAGTGCCCTGGTGGTGCTCTGCCGGATTACCGTGCCGGTGTAGTGACCCATGCCCCAGCATCCCCCCCCCAAAGCGCCTCAGTGAGTGAGTGCCCTGTCGGAGCCCTGAGTCGGTGCCCTGCCGGAGAGGGGAGGAAGGTGGAAGCTGCGCCTGGTTACCGTGCCAGTGTAGTGAAGAAAAATGGCTTAAGGGACTGTACCCTCTGTTACCCCTTCTTAACCCTGTCAACCCCCCTCACCTCTGTTATCCATGATGTCCACTTTGTCCACCCCTTGTCCATCCCTGTCACCCATGTCCACCCCTCCCTGTCCACCCCCCAATCTACATCCTGTAACACATGTCTACACCCCCAGTCTACCCCGTCACGCATTTCCACCTCCTATTAACCCCTCTGTCCCTTTGTCACCCCTCTTTTATCCCCCTTGTCATCCTTGTCCATCCCCTGTCATCCCAGTTCACCCCCATATCTCCCGTGTCCACCATCCTGTCATCCATGTCCACCTTGGCCACCCGTGTCCATACCTCTGTAACACATGTTCACCCCCCCCATCCACCCCTCTGACCACCCTCCAGTCTACATATGTCACCCATGTCCCTCCCCCCTATTCACCCCTCTGTCCCTCCTGCCCACCCTCCTGTCATCCATGTATACCTAGGCCATCCCCCTATACACCCCTCTGTCACCCATGTACACTCCTCTACACCCCTCTGTCACCCATGTACACTCCTCTACACCCCTCTACCACCCATGTACACTCCTCTACACCCCTATGTCACCCATGTACACTCCTCTACACCCCTCCGTCACCCATATACACTCATCTACACCCCTCTGTCACCCATGTACGCTCCTCTACACCCCTCTATCACCCATGTACACTCCTCTACACCCCTCTGTCACCCATGTACACTCCTCTACACCCCTCAGGCTCCCATGTACACTCCTCTACACCCCTCTGTCACCCAGGTACACTCCCCTACACCCCTCTGTCACCCATGTACATTCCTCTACACCCCTCTGTCACCCTTGTACACTCCTCTACACCCCTCTGTCACCCATGGACATTCCTCTACAGCCCTCTGTCACCCAGGTAAACTCCTCTACACCCCTCTGTCACCCATCTACATTCCGCTACACCCCTCAGCCTCCCATGTACACTCATATACACCCCTTTGTCACCCATGTACACTCCTCTACATCCCACTTTGACCCATGTACACTCCTCTACACCCCTCCGTCACCCATATACACTCATCTACACCCCTCTGTCACCCATGTACGCTCCTCTACACCCCTCTATCACCCATGTACACTCCTCTACACCCCTCTGTCACCCATGTACACTCCTCTACACCCCTCAGGCTCCCATGTACACTCCTCTACACCCCTCTGCCACCCATGTACACTCCTCTACACCCCTCTGTCATCCATGTACACTCCTCTACACCCCTCTGTCACCCATGTACACTCCTCTACACCCCTCTGTCACCCAGGTACACTCCTCTACACCCCTCTGTCACCCATGTACACTCCTCTACACCCTTCTGTCACCCATGTACACTCCTCTACACCCCTCATCCTCCCATGTACACTCCTATACACCCCTTTGTCACCCATGTACACTCCTCTACACCCCTCTGTCACTCATGGACATTCCTCTACACCCCTCTGTCACCCAGGTACACTCCTCTACACCCCTCTGTCACCCATCTACATTCCGCTACACCCCTCAGCCTCCCATGTACACTCATATACACCCCTTTGTCACCCATGTACACTCCTCTACATCCCACTTTGACCCATGTACACTCCTCTACACCCCTCCGTCACCCATATACACTCATCTACACCCCTCTGTCACCCATGTACGCTCCTCTACACCCCTCTATCACCCATGTACACTCCTCTACACCCCTCTGTCACCCATGTACACTCCTCTACACCCCTCAGGCTCCCATGTACACTCCTCTACACCCCTCTGCCACCCATGTACACTCCTCTACACCCCTCTGTCATCCATGTACACTCCTCTACACCCCTCTGTCACCCATGTACACTCCTCTACACCCCTCTGTCACCCAGGTACACTCCTCTACACCCCTCTGTCACCCATGTACACTCCTCTACACCCTTCTGTCACCCATGTACACTCCTCTACACCCCTCATCCTCCCATGTACACTCCTATACACCCCTTTGTCACCCATGTACACTCCTCTACACCCCTCTGTCACCCATGGACATTCCTCTACACCCCTCTGTCACCCAGGTACACTCCTCTACACCCCTCTGTCACCCATCTACATTCCGCTAAACCCCTCAGCCTCCCATGTACACTCATATACACCCCTTTGTCACCCATGTACACTCCTCTACATCCCACTTTGACCCATGTACACTCCTCTACACCCCTCTGCCATCCATGTACACTCCTCTACACCCCTCTGTCACCCATGTACACTCCATTACACCCCTCTGCCACCCATGTACTCCCCTCTACACCCCTCTGTCACCCATGTACACTCCTCTACACCCCTCTGACACCCATGTACACTCCTCTACACCCCTCTGTCACCCATGTACACTCCTCTACACCCCTCTGTCACCCAGGTACACTCCTCTACACCCCTCTGTCACCCATGTACACTCCATTACACCCCTCTGACACCCATGTACACTCCTCTACACCCCTCTGTCACCCATGTACACTCCTCTACACCCCTCTGTCACCCAGGTACACTCCTCTACACCCCTCTGTCAACCATGTACACTCCTCTACACCCTTCTGTCACCCATGTACACTCCTCTACACCCCTCATCCTCCCATGTACACTCCTATACACCCCTTTGTCACCCATGTACACTCCTCTACATCCCACTTTGACCCATGTACACTCCTCTACACCCCTCCGTCACCCATATACACTCATCTACACCCCTCTGTCACCCATGTACGCTCCTCTACACCCCTCTATCACCCATGTACACTCCTCTACACCCCTCTGTCACCCATGTACACTCCTCTACACCCCTCAGGCTCCCATGTACACTCCTCTACACCCCTCTGCCACCCATGTACACTCCTCTACACCCCTCTGTCATCCATGTACACTCCTCTACACCCCTCTGTCACCCATGTACACTCCTCTACACCCCTCTGTCACCCAGGTACACTCCTCTACACCCCTCGGTCACCCATGTACACTCCTCTACACCCTTCTGTCACCCATGTACACTCCTCTACACCCCTCATCCTCCCATGTACACTCCTATACACCCCTTTGTCACCCATGTACACTCCTCTACACCCCTCTGTCACCCATGGACATTCCTCTACACCCCTCTGTCACCCAGGTACACTCCTCTACACCCCTCTGTCACCCATCTACATTCCGCTACACCCCTCAGCCTCCCATGTACACTCATATACACCCCTTTGTCACCCATGTACACTCCTCTACATCCCACTTTGACCCATGTACACTCCTCTACACCCCTCCGTCACCCATATACACTCATCTACACCCCTCTGTCACCCATGTACGCTCCTCTACACCCCTCTATCACCCATGTACACTCCTCTACACCCCTCTGTCACCCATGTACACTCCTCTACACCCCTCAGGCTCCCATGTACACTCCTCTACACCCCTCTGCCACCCATGTACACTCCTCTACACCCCTCTGTCATCCATGTACACTCCTCTACACCCCTCTGTCACCCATGTACACTCCTCTACACCCCTCTGTCACCCAGGTACACTCCTCTACACCCCTCTGTCACCCATGTACACTCCTCTACACCCTTCTGTCACCCATGTACACTCCTCTACACCCCTCATCCTCCCATGTACACTCCTATACACCCCTTTGTCACCCATGTACACTCCTCTACACCCCTCTGTCACCCATGGACATTCCTCTACACCCCTCTGTCACCCAGGTACACTCCTCTACACCCCTCTGTCACCCATCTACATTCCGCTAAACCCCTCAGCCTCCCATGTACACTCATATACACCCCTTTGTCACCCATGTACACTCCTCTACATCCCACTTTGACCCATGTACACTCCTCTACACCCCTCTGCCATCCATGTACACTCCTCTACACCCCTCTGTCACCCATATACACTCCATTACACCCCTCTGCCACCCATGTACTCCCCTCTACACCCCTCTGTCACCCATGTACACTCCTCTACACCCCTCTGACACCCATGTACACTCCTCTACACCCCTCTGTCACCCATGTACACTCCTCTACACCCCTCTGTCACCCAGGTACACTCCTCTACACCCCTCTGTCACCCATGTACACTCCATTACACCCCTCTGACACCCATGTACACTCCTCTACACCCCTCTGTCACCCATGTACACTCCTCTACACCCCTCTGTCACCCAGGTACACTCCTCTACACCCCTCTGTCACCCATGTACACTCCTCTACACCCTTCTGTCACCCATGTACACTCCTCTACACCCCTCATCCTCCCATGTACACTCCTATACACCCCTTTGTCACCCATGTACACTCCTCTACACCCCTCTGTCACCCATGGACATTCCTCTACACCCCTCTGTCACCCAGGTACACTCCTCTACACCCCTCTGTCACCCATCTACATTCCGCTACACCCCTCAGCCTCCCATGTACACTCATCTACACCCCTCTGTCACCCATGTACACTCCTCTACACCCCTCTGACACCCATGTACACTCCTCTACACCCCTCTGTCACCCATGTACACCCCTGTCACCCCTCTACACCCCTCTGTCACCCATGTACACTCCATTACACCCCTCTGCCACCCATGTACTCCCCTCTACACCCCTCTGTCACCCATGTACACTCCTCTACACCCCTCTGTCACCCATGTACACTCCTCCACACCCCTCTGTCACCCATGTACACTCCTCTACACCCCTCTGACACCCATATACACTCCTCTACACCCCTCTCTCACCCATGTACACTCCTCTACACCCCTCTGACACCCATGTACACTCCTCCACACCCCTCTGTCACCCATGTACACCCCTGTCACCCCTCTACACCCCTCTGTCACCCATGAACACTGCATTACACCCCTCTGCCACCCATGTACTCCCCTCTACACCCCTCTTTCACCCATGTACACTCCTCTACACCCCTCTGACACCCATGGACACTGCACTACACCCCTCTGTCACCCCTCCACACCCCTCTGTCACCCATGTACACTCCTCTATACCCCTATGACACCCATGTATACTCCTCTACACCCCTCTGTCACCCATGTACACCCCTCTGCCAACCCTCTACACCCATCTGTCTCCCATGTACACTCTGTTACACCCCTCTGCCACCCATGTACACTCCTCTACACCCCTCTGTCATCCATGTACACTCCTCTACACCCCTCTGTCATCCATGTACACTCCTCTACACCCCTCTGTCATCCATGTACACTCCTCTACACCCCTCTGTCACCCATGTACACTCCTCTACACCCCTCTGTTTCCCATATACACTCCTCTACACCCCTCTGACACCCATGTACACTGCACTACACCCCTCTGTCACCCCTCCACACCCCTCTGTCACCCATGTACACTCCTCTATACCCCTCTGACACCCATGTACACTCCTCTACACCCCTCTGTCACCCATGTACACCCCTCTGCCAACCCTCTACACCCATCTGTCTCCCATGTACACTCCGTTACACCCCTCTGCCACCCATGTACACTCCTCTACACCCCTCTGTCATCCATGTACACTCCTCTACACCCCTCTGTCATCCATGTACACTCCTCTACACCCCTCTGTCATTCATGTACACTCCTCTACACCCCTCTGTCACCCATGTACACTCCTCTACACCCTTCTGTCACCCATATACACTCCTGTCACCCCTCTACACACCAGTCACCCATGTAAAGTCCTCTACACGCCACTTTCACCCATGTACACTCCTCTACACCCATCTGTCACCCATAACCCTCTACACCCCTCTGTCACCCATGTACACTCCTCTACACCCCTCTGTCCCCCATATACACTCCTCTACACCCATCTGCCACCCATGTACACTCCTCTATACCCCTCTGTCACCCATGTACACTCCTCTACACCCCTCTGTCCCCCATTTACACTCCTCTACACCTTCTGTCACCCATGTACACTCCTCTACACCCCACTTTAACGCATGTACTCTCCTCTACACCAATCTGTCACCACCCTCTACACCCCTCTGTCATCCATGTACACTCCTCTACACCCCTCTGTCATCCATGTACACTCCTCTACACCCCTCTGTCATCCATGTACACTCCTCTACACCCCTCTGTCACCCATGTACACTCCTCTACACCCCTCTGTTTCCCATATACACTCCTCTACACCCCTCTGACACCCATGTACACTGCACTACACCCCTCTGTCACCCCTCCACACCCCTCTGTCACCCATGTACACTCCTCTATACCCCTCTGACACCCATGTACACTCCTCTACACCCCTCTGTCACCCATGTACACCCCTCTGCCAACCCTCTACACCCATCTGTCTCCCATGTACACTCCGTTACACCCCTCTGCCATCCATGTAAACTCCTCTACACCCCTCTGTCATCCATGTACACTCCTCTACACCCCTCTGTCATCCATGTACACTCCTCTACACCCCTCTGTCATTCATGTACACTCCTCTACACCCCTCTGTCACCCATGTACACTCCTCTACACCCTTCTGTCACCCATATACACTCCTGTCACCCCTCTACACACCAGTCACCCATGTAAAGTCCTCTACACGCCACTTTCACCCATGTACACTCCTCTACACCCATCTGTCACCCATAACCCTCTACACCCCTCTGTCACCCATGTACACTCCTCTACACCCCTCTGTCCCCCATATACACTCCTCTACACCCATCTGCCACCCATGTACACTCCTCTATACCCCTCTGTCACCCATGTACACTCCTCTACACCCCTCTGTCCCCCATTTACACTCCTCTACACCTTCTGTCACCCATGTACACTCCTCTACAGCCCACTTTAACGCATGTACTCTCCTCTACACCAATCTGTCACCACCCTCTACACCCCTCTGCCACCCATGTACACTTCTCTACACCCCTCTGTCACCCATGTACACTCCTCTACACCCCTCTGTCACCAATGTACACTCCTCTACACCCATCTTTCACCCATGTACACTCCTCTACACCCCTCTGACACCCATGTACACTCCTCTACATCCCTCTGTCACCCATGTACACCCCTCTGTCACCCCTCTACACCCATCTGTCTCCCATGTACACTCCATTACACCCCTCTGCCACCCATGTACACTCCTCTACACCCCTCTGTCATCCATGAACACTCCTCTACACCCCTCGGTCATCTATGTACACTCCTCTACACCCCTCTGTCACCCATATACACTCCTCTACACCCTTCTGTCACCCATGTACACTCCTCTACACCCCTCTGTTTCCCATATACACTCCTCTACACCCCTCTGACACCCATGTACACTGCACTACACCCCTCTGTCACCCCTCCACACCCCTCTGTCACCCATGTACACTCCTCTATACCCCTCTGACACCCATGTACACTCCTCTACACCCCTCTGTCACCCATGTACACCCCTCTGCCAACCCTCTACACCCATCTGTCTCCCATGTACACTCCGTTACACCCCTCTGCCACCCATGTACACTCCTCTACACCCCTCTGTCATCCATGTACACTCCTCTACACCCCTCTGTCATCCATGTACACTCCTCTACACCCCTCTGTCATTCATGTACACTCCTCTACACCCCTCTGTCACCCATGTACACTCCTCTACACCCTTCTGTCACCCATATACACTCCTGTCACCCCTCTACACACCAGTCACCCATGTAAAGTCCTCTACACGCCACTTTCACCCATGTACACTCCTCTACACCCATCTGTCACCCATAACCCTCTACACCCCTCTGTCACCCATGTACACTCCTCTACACCCCTCTGTCCCCCATATACACTCCTCTACACCCATCTGCCACCCATGTACACTCCTCTATACCCCTCTGTCACCCATGTACACTCCTCTACACCCCTCTGTCCCCCATTTACACTCCTCTACACCTTCTGTCACCCATGTACACTCCTCTACACCCCACTTTAACGCATGTACTCTCCTCTACACCAATCTGTCACCACCCTCTACACCCCTCTGCCACCCATGTACACTCCTCTACACCCCTCTGTCACCCATGTACACTCCTCTACACCCCTCTGTCACCAATGTACACTCCTCTACACCCATCTTTCACCCATGTACACTCCTCTACACCCCTCTGACACCCATGTACACTCCTCTACATCCCTCTGTCACCCATGTACACCCCTCTGTCACCCCTCTACACCCATCTGTCTCCCATGTACACTCCATTACACCCCTCTGCCACCCATGTACACTCCTCTACACCCCTCTGTCATCCATGAACACTCCTCTACACCCCTCGGTCATCTATGTACACTCCTCTACACCCCTCTGTCACCAATATACACTCCTCTACACCCCTCTGTCACCCATGTACACTCCTCTACACCCCTCTGTCACCCATGTACACTCCTCTACACCCTTCTGTCACCCATATACACTCCCCTGTCACCCCTCTACACCCATCTGTCACCCATATACATATCGGAGCGATGCCCGTGTCATGCGCGGCTGATCCCGGCTGCTGATCGCAGCCAGGGACCCGCCGGCAATGGCCGACGCCCCCGCGATCTCGAGGGCATCCGCCATTAACCCCTCAGGTGCCAGGATCAATACAGATCCCGGCATCTGCGGCAGTGCGCGATTTAAATGAACGATCGGATCGCCCGCAGCGCTGCTGCGGGGATCCGATCATTCATAACGCCACACGGAGGTCCCCTCTCCTTCCTCCGTCCGGCTCCCGGCGTCTCCTGCTCTGGTCTGTGATCGAGCAGACCAGAGCAGAAGATGATCGATAATACTGATCTGTTCTATGTCCTATACATAGAACAGATCAGTATTAGCAATCATGGTATTGCTATGAATAGTCTCCTATGGGGACTATTCAAGTGTAAAAAAAAAATGTTAAAAAATTTAAAAGTTAAAGTAAAAAAAAAAGTGAAAAATCCCCTCCCCCAAGAAAAAAGTAAAACGTCCGTTTTTTCCTATTTTACCCTCAAAAAGCGTAAAAAACATTTTTTATAGACATATTTGGTATCGCCGCGAGTGTAATTGTCCGAACTATTAAAATAAAATGTTAATGATCCCGTACGGTGAACGGCGTGAATGAAAAAAAAAAAAAGTCCAAAAGTCCAAAATACTTTCTTAATACATTTTATTTAAAAAAAAAATTATAAAAAATGTATTAAAAGTTTTTTATATGCAAATGTGGTATCAAAAAAAAGTACAGATCATGGCGCAAAAAATTAGCCCCCATACCGCCGCTTATACGGAAAAATAAAAAAGTTAGAGGTCATCAAAATAAAGGGATTATAAACGTACTAATTTGGTTAAAAAGTTTGTGATTTTTTTTAAGCGCAACAATAATATAAAAGTATATAATAATGGGAATAATTTTAATCGTATTGACCCTCAGAATAAAGAACACATGTCATTTTTACCATAAATCGTACGCCGTGAAAATGAAACCTTCCAAAATTAGCAAAATTGAGTTTTTCGTTTTAATTTCCCCACAAAAATAGTGTTTTTTGGTTGCGCCATACATTTTATGATATAATGAGTGATGTCATTACAAAGGACAACTGGTCGCGCAAAAAACAAATCCTCATACTAGTCTGTGGATGAAAATATAAAAGAGTTATGATTTTTAGAAGGCGAGGAGGAAAAAATGAAAACGTAAAAATTAAATTGTCTGAGTCCTTAAGGCCAAAATGGGCTGAGTCCTTAAGGGGTTAAGATGGGAATTTGCTTCTACTCCAGACAGTTCCTGACATGGACAGAGGTGTCAGCAGAGAGCACATCCTGTAGTCCAGAGGAGTTCTGTGTGAGAAGCTGTCGGGTGTGTCTCTTTTGAGCTCCAGACATCCAGAGAAGCAGCATTTTACATCAAGGCTTTCCCAGGGGTGTGGCAGGCTCCCTGGGAGAACTTTCTTGCATGGAGCCTCAGGCCTCCATTCCCCGTTCTTCAAGGCTGGCGGGGGGTGGAGAGAAAACTGCTACAGCCATTGTTCCAGCCGGAGGCAGAAGATCCAGCAGAGTCTGCAGCAATGCAAGCTCTGCTCATCAAGCAACAGGTGCCAGCCAGAGATCTGGTGGTGGAAGGAAAACAAGGAGGAAGATTTTGGAGATGTGGGCTGAAAGAGGCCCCAAAGAATCAAGTGAGACCTACTGCTCCCCCATGGCCGCACGCTTTGCGGAATACGACCGCTGCAGTAAAGAGCTCAGGCTTGCAAGAGAAGATCTGCGTGGGACTCAGAGTCTGGCAAACTCTGGGTCCAGGAGAAGCAAGCCTGAGCTGAAGAAAAGGATCACAGCCCTGAAAGCCCAGATTGCCAAGCTGGAGGAGAGGAAGGCAGAGATCCTGAAGGGCAGCGGTCTTCTAAGAGAGAAGCTGGCAAATGATGAAAGGTTTGCCGCCATGAAATCCCCAGGTAAGGTGGAGGTTGAGGTGGATGATGGGGAGAGTAGTGGCGGTGAAGATAGTGAGGATGGCAGTGAAGGAGTTAAGGAGAAGGTAGAGGAAGGAGCGCATGTGGTGGAGGATGCTGTGTCTGTTCCTATGCCCTGTGACACCCAGGACAGCTACATAGAGCCGGCCCAAGTGGCGCTCCCTGTGACTGACAGTGAGGAGGACGATGTGGAGAGTGAGGCTGGGGGTTTATTGAGGGCAATTGTCATGCAGGAATCCCCAGTCCACCTCCAGAATTTCACCTTCGGTGAAGATCAGTGCGAGGATGGAAAAGTCAGGCGTAAAGCAAAGAAGCAGAAGACCCAACAATCTGTGCAGTACATGTTCGTACCTTTCCAGCAGTCTGGGTCAGCTGCAAAGCTGGTTCAGGCTGCTGAGCCCCCCAAACTGCAAGACGCCGTTCCTGTGGTGGAGCGGGGCCAGCAAGGGGGGTATAGAATGGCGTCTGAAATGGCTATGGACGCAATAGATGTGAAGCCCACCCGTCCTGCCGGTAGGGAAGGGCAGGATGGGCTCATGTTGGGCAACTCTGGCGCTGCTGGGACGCCCCAGGGTGGCGGGGGGCATGTCCAAATGCCAGAGAAGAGCTATGCTGCCGTGTGCTTGGGGGGCGGTTCCCCGAGTGCTGTGGGCACTATCGACGCTGCTGGGTACTCTCCTGTGAGGGGGGGAGTGTCCGGGCGTCGGAAGCAGAGAAAGGTCGGTCCGTGTGCTCGGGGGGCGGTCCCCCGAGTACTGTGGTTTCTGTGGGCGCTGCGGGGCACTCCTCTGTGAGGGGGGAGAGTGTCCGGGCGTCAGTGTCATCAGCAGAGCCTGAGCGGTCGGGCAAGCCTAGTGGTGGCATTGTGGGAGGAGCTGGGGTGCGCCCGGTGGGGCAGCCCCAGACTCAGGTGGTAACATCGCCTATGAAGGAGGAGCCATCAGCGTTGACCCCAGCGGCAGCTAAGCCAGCAAGAAAACCTGTATTAAAACCGGCGGTACTACAAGTCCCAGCCAGCCCAGGATATGTTAGGCAGGAAGTGAGTGCAGGTTGTGAGAATGATGGGGGTGGTAGTGTTGTGATTGGGAGGAGTGCCAGTGGAGTGAATGATGGTGGGAGTAGTTGTGGTGTGAATGCAACATCTGGTATGGATGATGGGAGTTGTGGTGTGAATGGTGCTCCTGGGTCTGGGTCTGGTCCGGCTGCCCCCCCGGCAGTGACTGCTCCTAGGAGCTATGCCAGTGTTGCTGCCGGGGATTCGGTGGGGTCCCCATCTCCGTCCGGCCCCGGGGGTTACTTGCAACAGCGCCTCCTGGAGGCTCTGCGTAGGGGCGACAGGTCGATCCAGGTAGAGGGAAGGGGTGAGGTCGACCTGTCTTTCTGGATAGAGAGGCACGGTTTGGGGGCATTCCGAGAGCAGAATGGGGAGGTGGTCTGGTCCCTCCCGACACCCGGGCAGGACAATAACCGTAGGAATGTGGTCTGTCTGATTTGGAGGGGCGAGGATGCGTGCCCGCCTCGCGCTAAAGTGGTTGAGCTCCTCCTCCAGATGGAATTCAGGGCGAGTGACATCTTTGCCCTGATCCACCCCTACGGTTCGTCTGAGTTTGACGTCAGTTTTGTTCGGCCGGAGGGTCTCGAACTCTTCTGGTCAAACTACGAAGTGGCGAAGAACGAGCCCTGCTGGCGGGATTTTGCTGTAAAGGCGATTTCCCGTCAGAACTCAGTCAAGAAAGTGACAGTTTTGACCCGTAATGAGTCACTTTCTTGTTATGACATCATGACCTGGCTCGGTCGATATGGGGATGTGACGGACATGCCCAAGAAAAATTTGGATGAGCACGGGATCTGGTCCGGGGCCTGGACGTTTTCCGTCAAACTCAAACGTTCAGGTAGTACAGTTGCCCACATTCCGTCAGCCGCCTTCCTTGGACGTGACAGGATCCAGGTCTTCTACCAGGGGCAGCCTAAGGTCTGTCACAGGTGCGGCAGCCCCACCCATTTTAGCGCAGCCTGTACTGTACAGGTCTGTGCTTTGTGTGGTGGGGTGGGTCATCTGGCCGCATCCTGTAGTCAGATCCGGTGCCACCTGTGTGGTGTCCTCGGGCACCCTTTCAGCCGTTGTCCGAGTGCTTTCGCCCGTGCTGCGACTGCTCCGGCCGGGGAGAGCTGTGAAGTTGCCTCGGCTGGGGAGGGTACGAGCAGGGATGGGGGCACAACAGGGCTAGTGACGAGGATAAAGGGCCCCGCCAAACTAAGGCGGGAGGAAACTCGTAGGAGGAGTAGGGAGCTGGAGAGTGCCCAGGTGACTGGGGTAGCTCCGGCCCCTGGTCCTGAAGCTGGCCCTGTAACCACTGAAGCTCTGGGGGAGAATGTGCTGAATGAGGAGATCAGGAGGCTGCGCAGAGAGGAAGGCAATATGGCCGACCCTTCCGATTCCTCCCACTATGAAAGTGTGCATGAGGAGAGTGGGGAGAGGCCAAAAAAGAAAGACAAGGGCAAAAGGAAAGGGAGAAAGAAGAGGTCGGAGCCCTCTGTTAAGCCTTGTACTACGGGCCAGGTCCAAAACGGAAGCCTGACTGCCCCCCCTCTGATTGACCTGTCAAACCGGTACCTCGTCCTCGATACCATCTCCTCCCCCTCCTTGGAGGGGGAAGGTGAGGGCGGGGTGCCTAGGGTGAGAGAGCCTCTGGGGGGAACTGGGCCCTGTCCTGCGGAGGCACCTTCCTCGGAGGGCAGGGCTAGACTGGGGCCGGACGGAGACGGGGACCCCATGGACCACTCAGAGTCTAAGAAAAGGTCGAAAAGTGGTCCTGCCCTTTCCTCTTCTTCAGGGGATGAGGGGGCAAAAAAGAAGGGGAAGCAGAAGTAAAGGTGTGGCCGTCTAACTCAATCACCAATGATGGCGGCACTCACCCCATTGACGCTGGCATCTATTAACTGTGCCAGTATAAAGTCGGATACGGCTAGATTCGCAGCCTTCGATTTTCTCGGCCGTGTTGAAGCCGACATTTTCCTTTTACAGGAGACCAGGTTGTCAGATCTAGCCTCTCTGGTGAAAGCCAGAAGAGAGTGGAGGCGCGGGCCCTCCCGCTGGTCTCTTGCGGCTGAGCCGTATAGTGGGGTGGCGGTCCTTTTTACCGCTCCGATTGAATGCAGACGGGTTATTGAGTTAGAAATGGGGAGGTGCCTGATCTTAGATGTCCTCATGAAGGGACAAGAGCTCCGGCTCATAAACATCTATGCCCCACAAACAAAGCTGGGCCGTAAAAATCTCTTTATGAGGATTAAGCCCTTCCTTTTTACTAGCCGGCTGGTGATCTTTGGAGGGGACTTCAATAATGTCAGAAGGTCCCAAGATAGGAGAGGCTCCAACGGTCCGCTGGATTGCGATAGTGTGGCCCTTAATAATATAGTTAGGGAAGCTCGCCTAGAGGATGTCCACATCCGGAGCCCCTCAGGCCACGCGGGTTTCACCTATCATCAAGGTAGTCGCAGGTCTAGGATAGACAGGTTTTATTTAAAGGAGGAAGCCGTCTCTTCCGCAGTGTCCGTGGTTGAGGTGGAGTTCTCTGATCACTGTATGATTTTGTTTTCCCTGAATGTTTCAGAGACCCCCCGGATGGGTAAAGGTTATTGGAAGCTGAATTTGTCCCTCCTGGAGGAAGCGAAGATAAGACAGTCCTTTGAGGATTTTCTTCAGAGTCAGGTACCTTTACTGGGCCTTTGTAGTAATAAGTCAGAGTGGTGGGAGATATTCAAGAAGCAGGTTGCGGGGTTCTTCCGCCAGCTCTCGAGCCTCAGGTCCCTGAATAGGTATCGCCTGTATCAGGGTCTGAGGAGGAAACTCGAGTTTCTTGTCTCGACTGGAGGTAGTCGTGATGATATCTCCAGAGTGATGTCCTTGCTGATGAGGTGTCAGTACGATAGGCACGCATCTTTGGTTTTTGAGAGGGATTACGGGAAGTACCGCTTGCCCGACCCTTACAAGAACTGCAAGATGTCAGTGAGTAGTAAAGTAGTCTCAGGACTGGTTGATAGTACAGGATCTCTGAATCGGTCCAGATCAGGGATCCTGGAGGTCGTCAGATCCTTCTACTCACACCTCTTGGGGAGGAAGGATCTAGATCGAGACAGGATGTCGGTTTTCCTGGCTGAAACCATTCCTGAGCCAAGGGTAGACCCCTCTCTTGATGTTTTGGCAGAAGATATCAGGGAAGAGGAAGTGAGACTGGCGATCGAGGGGCTCGCCCCCAAGAAGTCGCCATGTCCAGATGGCTTAACATCCGAGTGGTATAAGACCTTTAAGGAGTCTTTAGCTCCCCTCTTGACCAAGGTATTCAATGAGTGTCTCTCCTCGGACACTCTGCCAAAGTCAATGAGGAGGTCAGCCCTGATTCTTCTCTCAAAAGGTAAAGATCCTAGCCGTGTTGAGAATTGGAGGCCCATAGCTCTTCTCAATACGGACAGGAAGCTTCTGGCCAAGATACTGTTTAATCGGCTGGTGAAGTTTGCACCCCGGCTCCTTTCGGGGGCTCAGCACTGCTCTGTTCCAGGCCGAAGCACCTTAAGTGCTGTCCTCAGTGTCAGGGAGGCAGTGGAGCGGAGTAGTGCGGGTCTCTGGAAGGGGTACTTGCTGTCCTTGGATCAGGCCAAAGCATTTGATCGGGTGAACCACGAGTACCTCTGGTCCGTCCTCCTGAGATATGGCTTACCGAGTACTTTTGTGAATTGGCTTAAGATCTTGTATGCCGGGGCAGAGAGTTTCCCACTGGTGAACGGGTGGTCTGGCCGCTCTTTTGAGGTGGGGTCCGGAGTCCGTCAGGGTTGTCCTTTTAGCCCGCTTTTATACGTGTTCTCGATTGATCCCTTCGTCCGGAGAGTAGATCGTGGGCCGTTGGCAGGAGTCGGGATGAGTCTGGTGGAGCTGGATGTCACCCAGAGAGTGGTGGCGTATGCTGATGATGTCACTATTTTCGTCTCCTCGAGGGAGGAGGTCGATGTGGTGATGTCAGAGGTGGAGAGCTACTCGGAGGCATCCGGGTCCAAGATCAACCGGGAAAAGTGTGAAAGTCTCTGGCTGTGAGGGGGGGATCCCACATTTGATCTCCCGGACACCCTCCCAGGGCCCCAAGACACAGCACAAATTCTGGGCATCACATTCGGCCAGGATGATTATCCCACCAAAAACTGGGACGGTAAGCTCCATGATGCCACTCAGAGGGTGAACCAGTGGAAGGGTTGGTCTATGACTCTCAGAGAAAGGGTACACCTGATCAAATCATACCTGCTCCCCTTGTTTATCTATCTGGGCAGTGTATGTATCTTGCCAGAGGCTTACTACACTAGGGTCTACAGCCTGTTTTTCCAACTGTTATGGGGGAACAGGTTGAACCTAGTCAAGAGGGAGGTTACGTACCGTACGAGGAGACTAGGGGGTTTATCTATGGTAAACCCTGTGGTGTTCTTAACAAACACCTTCTTGAAAGCTAACATCTCGAACCTCTGGAAAGAGAGGGCTTCTCCGTGTGTACTCTCCTGCAGGGAATGGTTTCGGCCTTTCTTCCAGGAATGGGAGAGAGGAGGGCAAGTGAAGGACCTCCGTACACCCCATGGATATCTTCCGGCTTACGCTACCCCGACTCTGAAGGCGTTACGTCGGTGGGGTCTGGGAGTGTGGGAGATCAGGACCCAGTCAAGGCAGTTCCTTGACAAACGGGTTCTGTTGACCCACTTCCAGAAGCCTCTGGCGCTCAGGGACTGCCCAGGTCGGGATCTGAGGGTGGGGTTGTATCTTTTAAACTTGAAAAGGATCCCCCAGAAGTTTTGGGACTTGGCCTGGCGCTGCTTTCAGGGGAAGCTAGGTGTAAGGGACAACCTGAAGTACAGGAACTCTGATGACCGGGGTTGTCCCCGAGAAGAGTGTGTGGACACGCTGGAAAGCATGGACCACTTCCTGCTTCATTGTCCCTTTAACGTAGGGGTCTACAACCGGGTGGGCGCTTCCATTGGCTGGAGTCAGCTTGCCGGCCTTACCTATCCGGAGTGGGCTTATGGGGCAATCAGGACCCTCGGTGGCCGAGATCGGGGCACTTTATTTTTAGTTAGCTTAGTGGTTAAGTATCACACGTGGAATGCACGGTGTTTAGTGTCAACCCAGCAGAAAGTCCTCTCCAAGGTGGAGGTCTGTAGGAACATCACCGGTGACCTTGGGAAGATCAGGTCTTTGGAGTATGGCAGTCTTGGCACCAGTAGGGCTTCTCTCCTATGGAGAGGGTTTTCTTTTGATGTGCCCTAGGTACTAGACCTTTTTGGTAGAGTAACTTTATTTTGGTTAAGGAAAGGCATACAGGGATAGAGATAGGGTGATAGTAGGGTCAGTTTGATGAAGGGATAGAATTAGGGAGAATAGTAGGGGGAGTTAGGGAAAGAGTTTAAATTTCTTCAGTGTATCAGATCTGCCATCCTTCTCCCTGGTGGTGGGCTGTTGCATGTGCACCATAGCTTTTTGTTTTGTTTTCAGCTGATATGGTATGAAGGGCTTACAGGCACTGAACTTGGGCCTAAATTGGGTTGTGGTCTTGTATGTAAGGTTGTATTTAGTTGGTTGGTTGGAGTGCTAGGTGGGGAGGGGGCATTTGTGGGTGTTTTTTTTTTTTTTTTTTTTTTTCTTCCTTAAGGGATCTTACATGGGTCAGTTAAGGACTGGACTTAAGAACTGTACGAACGGTTATGGACTGGCCCATGTACAGGAGGGGTGGTGTGGGAGAGGGCACAGTTTTAGTGTAGGATTTATTTTTGGGTTTTTGTAGGTATTTTTGTGAGGCACATTTATTATATTTGTATGTATACTGTGCTATGTATATTGTTTTATATTATTGTTTTATTTTATTTATTTGTTGGTATATTGTGTCATGTATTTTGTTTTATATTGTTGCATTAGCCATAAGAAAAGGGCAGTCGGACCAGTTGTAGTTATGTAGTATTATTATTGTATATAGGTGTTTTTTTGTCTGTGTATATATAACTTTTATTTAAAAAGCAGAGGTGTGCATTTAATAATATTTTTTTTTTTTTTTTTTTAATAAGCCAAGTTGTGCTGTTGTTATTTTCATTCTCAATATATGTGTGTGTGTGTGTGTGTGTCTTTCTTAGTTTTGGAGATTATGCGTGTGTTATGTTTTCTGTTGCTTTATTTATTTATTTATTTTCCCAAGTATGGATGATTTTGAGTTATAGCCAGGTGGTGCTGAATTTTATGTTGGTTTATTTATTTCATTTAATTAGCCAAGTTGAGCAAATAATATTTTGTTTTTTTTGTTTTTTTTTTGTTATGTGTGTGAGTGAGTGTGAATTTCATAGTTTGCTTAGGTGTATAGGTATAGTATAGTTGTAGTTTGGTATATTTTGGAATTTATTAAAGCTGGGCTGGCCGGTTAGGCAGGGTTTTATTTTATTTTACATTTCTGTTGTAGCTGGTTAAGCTTGTTTTGTGTTCTTGTTTTTTGGAATTGTTTTGTATTTTTATAATAAAAAAGAGTGTCAGCAGAAAGCACTGTGGTTGTGACAGAAAAGAAATCCAAAAAGAAAAGAACCTCTGGAGATTACAGCCGCTAATAAGTACTGGAAGGATTAAGATTTTTTTTTAATAGAAGTAATTTACAAATCTGTTAAACTTTCTGGCACCAGTTGACTAACAAAAAAAAATTAAAAAAAAATAAAAAAGTTTTCCACCAGAATACCCCTTTAAAGTACTGTGCACAACGTATATGTGGTTTATTGCTGGGGTATGCGTGCTGTTTGACAAAACATGGTGGCAGGGAAGTCTGACCATGAGGCTATTTGGTAGTAAATAGGTAATAGCATGAGGAACTTATTCTATGACCATTACATTGTTGGGTCTACATCAGGGGTCTCAAACTGGTGGCCCTCCAGGTGTTGCAAAACTTTAAAGGAGTAGTCCAGTGGTGACTCAGTGGTGAACAACTTATCCCCTATCTTAAGGATAGGGGATAAGTTGCAGATCACGGGGGTCCGACTGCTGGGGCCCCCTGCGATCTCCTGTACGGAGCCCCGACCGCCCGCGGGAAGGGGGCGTGTCGACCTCCGCACGAAGCGGCGGCCGACACGCCCCATCAATACATCTCAATGGCAGAGCCGGAGATTGCCAAAGGCACTGGACTACTCCTTTAAGAAAACACCTTAGCCTATTGATGTCCAATTCCTGCCACTGTTAGGTACACTTTTCTTCTCCTTTGCGTGTGTGAGATGTTCTGCCTGGCCAGTAGATACTCTTGCAAATACAGAAACAAACGCGTAATGCTTAAAGTAACCTAGGTAGGTTATGTGAAGTAATCTAGGGGTAAGTAGCATGTAGCCGATAGACCCTAGCAGCCAATCTTACTGTTACCTAGCTTCAGGCTAGCCAGTATACCTTATGTGTACTAACAGGTAACTCATTGTTGGCAAAAAGAATAAAATGTGTGAGATAATAAAAATGTCTAGTCAGCTTGACGTTAAAGGTATATAGAGCTGTACTAATGTCTATAAAAATATGCCTCAAAAAAATGTGTAGAGAGCTAAGAAAATTTCTTAGGAGCTAGCCACTATATGTCAGATAGCTGCCTAATTGTCTAGTAAGTTTTAAAATGTAAAGTAAGTTTAACAAAAGGTTTAAGGAGCTAGAAACTAAAGGTTAGATAGCTTCATAAATGTCTAGATAGCATAAATGTCTAGATAGCATAAATGTCTAGATAGTACCAATGTCTAGATAGATCTTTATTGTCTAGTTCAGATACTAGTGAGAGTATCAGGGAATGTAAATGTGTTCAGTGTTTACTTAGGATGTATAGCAAATTTATAGATCATCCTGTTCTAGTCCTAGTCCCTCTGTATTAGGGGACAGGCGTCGAGGTCGACTTATCTTAAGTAAGGGGGTTTGTGGTGTCCCGGTACCGCATCCTATACGGTACCTGTTTATAGGTCCCCATAGCCAGAGTCCCTAGGACGTTGGGGTCCTTTTGTATAGTCCACCCCTAGTCACCTCTCACCCCTATAGTCATTGCTCTAGTCATATGCTCCTTATTTGTGGAAGTCTAACTGTATAAAATGTATATAAATAGTTAATTACCTGTGAGCGTAGCAGGACATGCTGGTCATGTGGTCAGGTAAACTCTATGGTATTTCTGCTTGAGGACCTTTGGAGGTCCTTGTGACATAATGCACTCATTTCCTTTGTGACAGTGAGTGACAGATGGCTGGACCAATCAAAACAGGCCCGGCCCTGCCCATATAAGGGCGCGGCGGCCATCAATCTCTCTCATGGTTCCTGGCTGTTGACGAGAAAGGATCTGCGCTGCTCTCATCAGTGAATCTAGGCCTTAGCCTTGTGGCAACGGCTGTTCTATTCCAAATTGTGAGTGTATCAATCCCTAAACACTCTGCAAGACCACCAGACCTTATCTATCCACTAAATCCGGACAGATCTTCGCAATATACCCTGAATTCAGAGACTATTATCTAAATTCAAGGTCCACAACATCTGCCAGTCATTGAAGTATATAGAGACTGTTTGATTGAGACTGTTACTACTCTGTGGATGTATCGCAAGCCGTTGAGTAAAGTTTATGCAAGTTCAAATTCAACTACCTTGTGGACCTTCAGTCTTTATTCTGATGCACCTATCGTTACTGGGAAGGGTGGCGATAGGCCGGAGAGTCATCTCAGCATACTAGCCCTCAGCCTGGCGTCACGAACCATAGAGTTAACATTAACCCCTGATATACCAAAGCAAATCCCTGACTGTACTACCCCTACCCCTGAGGCCTACCATATTTATTTTTATTTACATGGTGTTTTTTTTTTATGGGAAAAGGGGGGTGATTTGAACTTTTATTAAGGAAAGGGTTAAATCATATTTATTAACTTTTTTTTTACACTTTTTTTTGCAGTGTTATAGATCCCATAGGGACCTATAACACTGCACAAACTGATTGCCAGCACTGTTCACTGCAAAGCCATAGCTTTGCAATGATCAGCGTTATTGGCGGTCGATTGCTCAAGCCTGAATCTCAGGCTTGGAGCAATCAATCGCTGAGGGAACACGCCGGAGGCAGGTAAGAGGACCTCCGCTCGTGTCCCAGCTGATCGGTGGTCCCGCGGTTCACTGTAGTGGTCCCGATTAGCCCCGCTGAGCAGCCGGGCAGCTTTCACTTTCGGTTTAGACGCGGCGTTCAACTTTGAACGCCACATCTAAAGGGTTAATAGCGCGTGGCACCGCGATCGCTGCCGCGCACTATTAGCCCCGGGTCCCGGCATCAGATACATGCCGGGACCGACCCGATATGATGCGGGGTCACCGCGTGACCCCGCGTTATATTGCGGGAGCTGGCCAAGGACGTAAATATACGTCCTTGGTCGTTAAGGGGTTAATAACAGGCTATAACGGGTTAAAACGGCTATTAGAAAAATCCCATAGACTATGATGTTTTTTTTTTACGGCAGTATAGGATTTTGTAACTGACGTTCTCAGCTGATTTTCAAACGGAACTTTGTTTAAAAACGGAGAATTTTGTAGTGTGAAAGAAGCCTAACAAACACAATGATATATATAAAGGAATATCAATTAGATATCATTAGTAAGAAAGCATTACAAGCTAATTAGTTAATTGACTATAGTAGAACAATACATGTGAGTAGGAAGTAACTTGTTACAATACAACAAAAGCTTCTTTGGTTAGGATATCATAGACAGACTCTATCTAGAGCAGTGATTCCCAACTGGGGTGCCGCTGGATTTTGCCGGCAATTATTTATTTATTTTATTCACCGGCCCGGCCTGCGCGTCTGTTTATGGCGCCACAGGGGGGAAGGGAAGTATGTGTGCGCTATGCTGTGCGTGCACACACCGCATCCCCCTGCATCCCTCTCACCCTGCGGCCTAGTGAGTGAGTGCCCTGGCGGTAGGGTTGCCACCTTTCCCTCAGAAAAATACCGGTCGTGGGTGTGGCTATGTGGGGGTGGAGCTAAAAAAAGGGGAGGGGGCGATTGCACAGAGGACGAGGGATCAGGGGTTAAAGAAATGGCATGGGGGATGGGGGGGGGGTAAAGAAATGTCATGGGGGATGGGGGGGGTAAAGAAATGTCATGGGGGATGGGGGGTAAAGAAATGACATGGGGGATGGGGGGGGGGGTAAAGAAATGGCATGGGGGATGGGGGGGTAAAGAAATGGCAGAGGGGATGGGATGGATACAATATATATGTGGGGGGAACTTTCCTATATTGCACAAAAAAATTACATTTAGAGAATAAAACTTACAATTGTAAATAACATTTATTTAACAGGCAATAAATTTAAGGGGATACCCAGCAAATATAAATATAATATAAATACATTTGACAACCTCACCAAATAGTGCAAATGCAAACATTGTAACAGCTCCTCTGTATACACACAACCAACAACAAAAAATAGGATGAAAAAATCATCAACACTAAATTGATACCGATAAAGCCCTCATATAGCTCTGTAGGTGGAAAACTGAAAATGTTGTACTGAATAAAACCACTATATACAGACCAGTATACTATAAAGGATCTGTACACAATATAAGTGATTATATACAGGACCATATGGTGGTAGATAACAGCTGTACACAGGATCTGTATACAATATAAGTGATTATATACAGGACCATATGGCAGTAGATATCAGCTGTACATAGGATGTGTATACCATATAAGTGATTATATACAGGACCATATGGCAGTAGATATCAGCTGTACACAGGATGTGTATACCATATAAGTGATTATATACAGGACCATATGGCGGTAGATATCAGCTGTACACAGGATGTGTATACCATATAAGTGATTATATACAGGACCATATGGCAGTAGATATCAGCTGTACACAGGATATGTATACAATATAAGTGATTATATACAGGACCATATGGCGGTAGATATCAGCTGTACACAGGATGTGTATACCATATAAGTGATTATATACAGGACCATATGGCGGTAGATAACAGCTGTACACAGGATGTGTATACCATATAAGTGATTACAGTTACATTTTGGGACTCACAATTACATCTTTTCTGATCAGCGGCTTCCTCTTTCCTTTTCTTCTCCGTCCGGATAAGACCGCCATGTGGATCTCTTAACATCTGCAGGAAAAACATGTCAGACTCTGCATATATTCAGTGCCCTCCCCTCCTCTACACAATCTTCCCATCTATAGGCCCACAAACTGTAATAAAGCCCTCCTTGGTGTCCTGCACAGTAAAAGGGCAGATAGGTAGGTAGCCAGATAAATAGGTAACTAGGTAGGTAGATCAGGAAGCCAGATATGTAGGTAGGTGACAAGCCAGGTAGGTAGGGGGCTAAGTAGGTAGTTAGGCAGCCATGTATGAAGGCCAGGTACATAGATAGCCTGGTATGTAGGTAAGTAGTTAGGCATTTAGGTATAAAGTTAGGTAGCCCCCCCAATAAGTATAGTTAGTTATACCCCCCCCCCCCATTCCCTATAGGCAGAGTCACCCTCTCTCTTCCCCATAGGTATAGGCAGTTACCCCCTCCCTCTCTTCCCCATAGGTATAGGCAGTTACCCCCCCCTCTCTTCCCCATAGGTATAGGCAGTTACCCCCCCTCTCTTCCCGATAGGTATAGGCAGTTACCCCCCCCTCTTCCCCATAGGTATAGGCAGTTACCCCCCCCCCTCTTCCCCACAGGTATAGGCAGTTACCCCCCCCCCCCTCTTCCCTATAGGTATAGGCAGTTACCCCCCCCCCCCATAGGTAAAGGCAGTTACCCCCCCCTCTCTCTTCCCTATAGGTATAGGCAGTTACCCCCACCCCCACCCCCTCTCTCTTCCCCCCCCCCCTCAGGTGGTTATAGGTATAGGCAGTTACCCCCCCACCCCTCAGGTAGTTATAGGTATAGGCAGTTACCCCCCCCCTCTTCCCCATAGGAATAGGCAGTTACCCACCCCCCTCAGGTATAGGCAGTTACCCCCCCCCCCCTCTTCCCCATAGGTATAGGCAGTTACCCCCCCTCTCTTCCCCATAGGTATAGGCAGTTAACCCCCCCTCTCTTCCCCATAGGTATAGGCAGCTACCCCCCCCTCTCTTCCCCATAGGTATAGGCAGTTACCCCCCCCCCTCTACCCCATAGGTATAGGCAGTTACCCACCCCTCGTCCCCATAGGTATAGGCAGTTCCCCCCCCCCCACTTCCCTATAGGTAAAGGCAGTTACCCCCCTTTATTCCCCATAGGTATAGGCAGTTACCCTCCCCCCCCCTCTACCCCATAGGTATAGGCAGTTACCCCCCCCCCCCCTCTTCCCCATAGGTATAGGCAGTTAATTGGGGTGGGTGGGGTGGAATTCAGAGACACACACACACACTGGCTGACAAACACTGACTGACACACACATAGGAACAGACACAGACACACTTACCTACTACCGCAGCACCTCTCCAGTCTCCTCTCAGTCTCAGCGAGTGACGTGACGTCCTGCGCGGGTCTGCGGAGTGACGTCACTTCCGCAACGTCCCTCCGCAGATCCGGCCGACCGCTCTATACCCCTTTGTCACCCATGTACACTCCTCTATACCCCTCTGTCACCCATATACACTCCTCTACACCCCTCTGTCACCCATGTACACTCCTCTACACCCCTGTCACCCATGTACACTCCTCTACACCCCTCTGTCACCCATGTACACTCCTCTACACCCCTCTGTCACCCATGTACACTCCTCTACACCCCTCTGTCACCCATGTACACTCCTCTACACCCATTTGTCACCCATGTTCACTCCTCTACACCCCTCTGTCACCCATGTACACTCCTCTACACCCCTATGTCACCCATGTACACTCCTCTACACCCCTCTGCCACCCATGTACACTCCTCTACACTCCTCTGTCACCCATATACACTCCTCTACACCCCTCTGTCACCCATGTACACTTCTCTACACCCCTGTCATCCATGTACACACCTCTACACCCCTCTGCCACCCATGTACACTCCTCTACACCCCTCAGCCTCAAATGTACATTCCTCTACACCCCTCTGTCACCCATGTGCACTCCTCTACACCCCTCTGTCACCCATGTTCACTCCTCTACACCCCTCTGCCACCCATGTACACTCCTCTACACCCCTATGTCACCCATGTGCACTCCTCTTCACCCCTCTGTCACCCATGTTCACTCCTCTACACCCCTCTGCCACCCATGTACACTCCTCTACACCCCTATGTCACCCATGTGCACTCCTCTACACCTCTCTGCCACCCATGTACACTCCTCTGGCACCCATGTACACTCCTATACACCCCTTTGTCACCCATGTACACTGCTCTACACCCCTCCGTCACTCATGTACACTCCTCTACATCCCACTTTGACCCATGTACACTCCTCTACACCCCTCTGCCATACATGTACACTCCTCTACACCCCTCTGCCACCCTTGTACACTCCTCTACACCCCCTGCCACCAATGTACACTCCTCTACACCCCTCTGTCACCCATGTACACTCTTCTACACCCCTCTTTACACTCCTCTACACCCTTCTGTAACCCATGTAAACTCCTCCACACCCCTCTGTCACCCATGTACACTCCTCTACACCCCTATGACACCCATATACACTCCTCTACACCCCTCAGTCACCCATGTACACTTCTCTCCACCCCTCTGACACCCATGTACACTCCTCTACACCCCTCTGTCACCCATGTACACTCCTCTACACCCCTCTGTACACTCCTCTACACCCCTCTGTCATCCATGTACACTCCTCTACACCCTTCTGTCACCCATGTAAATTCCTCCACACCCCTCTGTCACCCATGAACACTCCTCTACACCCCTCTGACACCCATATACACTCCTCTACACCCCTCTGTCACCCATTTACACTCCTCTACACCCCTCTGACACCCATGTACATTCCTCTACACCCCTCTGTCACCCATGTACATCCCTGTCACCCCTCTACACCCCTCTGTCACCCATGTACACTCCATTACACCCCTCTGCCACCCATGTACTCCCCTCTACACCCCTCTGTCACCCATGTACACTCCTCTACACCCCTCTGACACCCACTTACACTCCTCTACACCCCTCTGACACCCATATACATTCCTTTACACCCCTCTGTCACCCATGTAAACTCCTCTACACCCCTCTGACACCCATGAACACTCCTCTACACCCCTCTGTCACCCATGTACACCCCTGTCACCCCTCTGTCACCCATGTACACTCCTCTACACCCCTCTGCCACCCATGTACTCCCCTCTACACCCCTCTGTCACCCATGTACACTCCTCTACACCCCTCTGACACCCATGTACACTTCTCTACACCCCTCTGTCACCCATGTAGACTCCTCTATACCCCTCTGACACCCATGTACACTCCTCTACACCCCTCTGTCACCCCTGTACACCCCTCTGTCACCCCTCTACACCCATCTGTCTCCCATGTACACTCCTCTAAACCCCTCTGTCATCCATGTACACTCCTCTACCCCCCTCTGTCACCCATGTACACTCCTCTACACCCCTCTGTCACCCATGTACACTCCTCTACACCCTTCTGTCACCCATATACACTCCTCTGTCACCCCTCTACACACCAGTCACCCATGTACAGTCCTCTACACGCCACTTTCACCCATGTACACTCCTCTACACCCATCTGTCACCCATAACCCTCTACACCCCTCTGTCACCCATATACACTCCTCTACACCCATCTGCCACCCATGAACACTCCTCTACACCCCTCTGCCACCAATGCACACTCCTCTACACCCCTCTGTCACCCATGTACACTCCTCTACACCCCTCTGTCCCCCATGTACACTCCTCTACACCCTTCTGTCACCCATGTACACTCCTCTACACCCCACTTTCACCCATGTACACTCCTCTACACCAATCTGTCACCACCCTCTACACCCCTCTGCCACCCATGTACACTCCTCTACACCCCTCTGTCACCAATGTACACTCCTCTACACCCCTCTGTCACCAATGTACACTTCTCTACATTCCTCTTTCACCCATGTACACTCTTCTACAACCCTCTGACACCCATGTACACTCCTCTACACCCCTCTGTCACCCATGTACACCCCTCTGTCACCCCTATACACCCATCTGTCTCCCATGTACACTCCATTACACCCCCCTGCCACCCATGTACACTCCTCTACACCCCTCTGTCATCCATGTACACTCCTCTAGTCCCCTCTGTCATCCATGTACACTCCTCTACACACCACTGTCACCCATATACACTCCTCTACACCCCTCTGTCACCCATGTACACTCCTCTACACCCCTCTGTCACCCATATACACTCCCCTGTCACCCCTCTACACACCAGTCACCCATGTACACTCCTCTACACGCCACTTTCACCCATGTACACTACTCTACACCTATCTGTCACCCATATACACTCCTCTACTCCTTTGGATAGGGGATAAGATGTCTCAGGGCCGGAGTACCCCTTTAAGATGGGAATTTGCTTCTACTCCAGACAGTTCCTGACATGGACGGAGGTGTCAGCAGAAAGCACTGTGGTCATGACAGAAAAGAAATCCAAAAAGAAAAGAACCTCTGGAGAATACAGCCGCTAATAAATACTGGAAGGATTAAGATTTTTTTTTTAATAGAAGTAATTTACAAATCTGTTAAACTTTCTGGCACCAGTTGACGTGCAAAAAAAAGTTTTCCACCAGAATACCCCTTTAAAGTACTGTGCACAACGTATATGTGGTTTATTGCTGGGGTATGCGTGCTGTTTGACAAAACACGGTGGCAGGGAAGTCTGACCATGAGGCTATTTGGTAATAAACAGGTAATAGCATGAGGAACTTATTCTATGACCATTACATTGTTGGGTCTACATCAGGGGTCTCAAACTGGTGGCCCTCCAGGTGTTGCAAAACTTTTACTCCCAGCATTCCCGACAACCATTAGCTGCAGAAAATGTCTGTCTGGGCATGTGCAGGCATGCTGGGAGTTGAAGTTTTGCATCATCTGGAGGGCCACCAGTTTGAGACCCGTGGTCTATATGCTTATTTTAAAATAGGCGGAAAGTGATGACTGTGTACTGCCGGTGTGAGCTGTGACATCAGCATTCGTGGCTTGTGTGAGGACACACCACTGGTGGAGAGATGTGAGAGCGACATCAGCCACCATAGAGCCACATGGAGCGACATCAGCCACCAGGCCAGTATTTTACCGGCACAGCCTTTATTTTGCCGACCCTGCGGGTATTTTTATATCAAAAAATACTGGCAATGCAATGGTCGGTATTTATCCAACCAATCCAACTCCTGGAATGGATCCAACCAATCAGATTCCCGGAATGTTGCACCATATACTATACCAGTGTTTCCCAACCAGAGCTCCTCCAGCTGTTGCAAAACTGCAACTTCCAGCATGCCCGGACAGCCATTGGCTGTGCGGGCATGCTGGGAGTTGAAGTTTTGCGACAGCTGGAGGCACCCCTGGTTGGGAAACACTGGTTTAGGCTGGGTTCACATTACATTTTTACCATACTATTTTCAATAGTTTTTTCTAAAGAAAATCGTATGGCAAAAAAACGGATGGAACAGTACGGGAAAAAGTAAACCGTATGCGCTTTTAAACCGTATACTGTTTTTAAAAGTGCATACAGTTCCATCCATTTAAAAAAAAAACAAAAAAAAACATACGTTTTTGAAAATGGGAGGGATCTTGAGTGGGGACTTTAGGGTGCAAATGCACATGTGCAAAGTAAAAACCGTATATGTTTTCACGTATGGAACCGTATTCATGTGCGTTTTCCATTGACGTCCATTTAAAAAAAAAAACGTATGCGGTTGCAGTACGGTTTTTAAACCGGAGTCAAAACCGTGGTTGACTACGATTTTGTCTCCAGTTTAATAACCCTACTGCAACCGCATATGTTTTTTTTAACATAGAAGTCAATGGAAAACGCACATGTATACGGTTCAATATGGGAAAACATACAGTTTTTCTTTGCACATGCGCATTTGCATCCTAAAGTCCCCACCCAAGACCCCTCCCATTAAAAATGGACAACATTTTCAAAAACGGACGGAACTGTATGCACTTTTAAAAACAGTATACAGTTTAAAAATGCATACGGTTTACTTTTTTCCATACTGTTCCATCCGTTTTTTTTGCCATACGGTTTTCTTTAGAAAAACGGATTGAAAACAGTCTGGCAAAAACGTGATGTGAACTCAGCCTTAGAGAGGACAGCAGAAGAGACAGCTGGAGCCGGATGACAGACAAGTACTATCCGTGACATGAATAGCACCTGAATAAGAATTGCTGAAGCAGCACAGGGACTACAGAGTGTTAACCCTGAAGTAGGATCATCTGAGAGAGATTAAGAGGTTGTACCCGGCTCTCTCGTACCCCAGCCGGACCAGCACTGAACTCCATTTACTTTAATGAGCCGACCGGAGTCAAACGGTGACTCCGATCGGCTCATTTTTGACCCGTATGCGGTTTCCTGACCGGACCTAGAACCGTAGTTCTGCTGCTTCAGCAGCAGCGTGAGTTAACTCTTTACTTGCTGGGCTCCTGGATGGTATACCTGGGTACACTATGCACCCCAGTATTCTATACAGCTGGCGTAGGTAAGTAGTGATGCTCTGCACCCTGTATACGCTATATATCACTCCTCACCTCCTTACACTCTGTGGACCGGACGCTCTGCATCCGACCCATGGAGTGGTGCCTGAAGGCAGTAAAAAAAATTGCCACAAGATACAAAAATGATTGTTTCCACACACCAGCAAAAACGCAAGGAAAGAACGCAAGAAAAACTGAATAAACGCAGGAAAAAGCTGTGAGTTTTTCTGGCGTTTTTACTGGTGAACAAAAAACCTCAATGAAATCCGAGTGTCAAAGCAATAGAACAAAATCCCTACGTCCATTTTTCCTGTGAGGTGCAGCTCAGGTGTCCAAATAGAACTGTGTGGAGATTTAGAACTTTGAACAAAATTTATCCTGTGCCTTGCAATTGCACCAAATTTAGACCAACCAAAACAATCTACAAAAAACATGTACCTACAACAAGGATAAATTTCCCCCAATGTATATGTGTGATTGTGTGTATATGTAGTAAAGCTGAGTGTGAGTGTGTGTATATGCAGTAGTGCTGAGTAAGTGTGTGTATATGTAGCTGTAGCCGAGTGTGTGATTGTGTATATGCAGCAGAGCTGAGTGTGTGATCAGGTGTATGTAGCAGAGCTGAGTGTGTGATTGTGTAAATGCAGTAGAGCTGAGTGTGAGTGTGTGTATATGCAGTAGTGCTGAGTGAGTGTGTGTATATGTAGCTGTAGCTGACTGTGTGATTGTGTTTATGCAGCAGAGCTGAGTGTGTGATCAGGTGTATGTAGCAGAGCTGAGTGTGTGATTGTGTAAATGCAGTAGAGCTGAGTGTGTGATTGTGTAAATGCAGCAGAGCTGAGTGTGTGATTGTGTATATGTAGCAGAGCTGAGTGTGTGATTTTGTAAATGCAGTAGAGCTGAGTGAGTGATCAGGTGTACGTAGCAGAGTTGAGTGTGTGCGTGGTCGTGCTTATACATAATCACACATTCAGCTCTGCTCCATACACATGTCGCACACTAATTTCTGCTACATGTACATCATCACACACTCAGCTCTGGTACATGTACACATTTTTTACCAACCAGGGTGTGATTGTGTGTATATGTAGTAAAGCTGAGTGTGAGTGTGTGTATATGCAGTAGTGCTGAGTGAGTGTGTGTATATGTAGCTGTAGCCGAGTGTGTGATTGTGTATATGCAGCAGAGCTGAGTGTGTGATCAGGTGTATGTAGCAGAGCTGAGTGTGTGATTGTGTAAATGCAGTAGAGCTGAGTGTGAGTGTGTGTATATGCAGTAGTGCTGAGTGAGTGTGTGTATATGTAGCTGTAGCTGACTGTGTGATTGTGTTTATGCAGCAGAGCTGAGTGTGTGATCAGGTGTATGTAGCAGAGCTGAGTGTGTGATTGTGTAAATGCAGTAGAGCTGAGTGTGTGATTGTGTAAATGCAGCAGAGCTGAGTGTGTGATTGTGTATATGTAGCAGAGCTGAGTGTGTGATTTTGTAAATGCAGTAGAGCTGAGTGAGTGATCAGGTGTACGTAGCAGAGTTGAGTGTGTGCATGGTCATGCTTATACATAATCACACATTCAGCTCTGCTCCATACACATGTCGCACACTAATTTCTGCTACATGTACATCATCACACACTCAGCTCTGGTACATGTACACAGTGTTTACCAACCAGGGTACCTCCAGCTTTGGCAAAACTGCAACTCCCAGCATGCCAAGTTTTGCAACACTTGGAGACATTCTGGTTGGTAAACACTGATATAGAGGTAAGGGGACAGATTGTTCAGCAAAATTACATATTTTTTAAACCCAGATATTCTGTGGGAGATTCTCAAAAACTTATGTAATTTCTGTTCCAGCGATATGATTCACACCTTTTTTTTCTCCTCACATTTTCAAAGGTCTCTTGTGCTGCTTTGAAAATATGTGAAAATTCATTTTCGCACCTCAATTTTTTTTTTGCAGCCATATTGGATTTTTTTTGCGCCAAATTTTACATCCCAGAAAACTCTGGCAGAAACATCTCACAAAATATTCCATGGTTTCTAGTGCTCAGTGATAACTGTATAAATAAAACATTTCTGAGCTTAAATGTGAGTGCAGGAGCAGTGACCAAGAAAAAGATAAAATTAAAAAAATATATATGTTTTAAGGCTGATTTATCAGCCTGTATTTGTGGGAGGGGCGGGATTTCGCTATAAGAACCCAGCGGCAGTACCCGAGCTTGACGCCGCGGGTTCGTCACGTGATGTCAGCAAGTCAGCTGACCAGAAGTAGGATGTAGCGTTAGTGCGGGTGGTGAGTATGCCTGTCGGGGCTCCCGGTCCGGCGACTTACAACTACGGGCGGTGAGTATGTGGCGCTGCGGAGACCGGGAGCCGGGGCAACTACATGTTACAAGCATATTCCACATTGCCCGCCGCCCGCAGCCTCTGTTACTATGCGGGCACTCGTAACACGTGACACGCAATTAGCGGCTCTGTCGGATCTGAGGTGGACTACAGGGTAAGTGTAATTTTTCATAGCAATGGTATGGATTCGGCTTGCTGCCGGCACGTTGGGAAGTTGCCACCGGGCGGGACTTCACTATCTCGGTTCTTCAGTACACGGGGAGAGCTCTTATCATAAACGCCCCATAACCCATCCCGGTGTCTGCACTGGGTCATTTGGGGAAGCTGCTACGGTTGTTTAGGGTATTTACTCTCAGGAGCTGTTTCCTCATGCACAGGGGACATGTTTTCAATGACCTATGGGGTATTGTGAGTTCATAATTGTTGGTTATCTGTACAGCATACTCAGGTCACGTGTTTACATTTAAATCCAGGGTGCAGTCACTTTGTGCAATGTGAATCGGAGTAGCACAGGGGATTGCAGTCTCATAAGTTCGGGGGTCTCCTAATCTTATTGGTATACATTAGTCGTCAGTAGCAAGCACACACACACACACAAGAATAAATATAATATATATATACATATATATATATATATATATATATATATATATATATATATATATACACACACATTTCTACAAATTGCCTTATAAGTACGCTCTTATAGTAATTCTGTGCACATAGATGGTAATGTAGCCGGGCACACGCTTCATTATTCTATGCTATATGGTCATATAGTCGTCGGTGTACACGCTCTTATAATTCAATCTTCGTACACGGTCATATAGTTGGTCACTGCATATTTGTTGATCACCGCATATATAGTTGGTCACTGCATATATAGTCGGTCACTGCGTATATTTTTGGTCACTGCATATATAGTTGGTCACTGCATATATAGTTGGTCACTGCATATATAGTTGGTCACTGCATATATAGTTGGTCACTGCACATATAGTTGGTCACTGCATATATGTCACGATGCCGGCTGGCAGGAGGTGGATCCTCTGTGCCAGAGAGGGATTGGCGTGGACCGTGCTAGTGGACCGGTTCTAAGTCACTACTGGTTTTCACCAGAGCCCGCCGCAAAGCGGGATGGTCTTGCTGCGGCGGTAGTGACCAGGTCGTATCCACTAGCAACGGCTCAACCTCTCTGACTGCTGAAGATAGGCGCGGTACAAGGGAGTAGACAGAAGCAGGGTCGGACGTAGCAGAAGGTCGGGGCAGGCAGCAAGGATCGTAGTCAATAAGGTAATAGCAGGAGGTCAGGTACACAGTATGGACAATCACAGTAACGCTTTCACTAGGCACAAGGGCAACAAGATCCGGCAGGGAAGTGCAGGGACAGAGAGCAGATATAGGCTGGGAGCAGGTGGAAGCCAATTAAGCTAATTGGGCCAGGCACCAATCATTGGTGCACTGGCCCTTTAAGTCTCAGGGAGCTGGCGCGCGCGCGCCCTAGAGAGCGGAGCCGCGCGCGCCAGCACATGACAGCAGGGGACCGGGACGGGTAAGTGACCTGGGATGCGATTCGCGAGCGGGCGCGTCCCGCTGTGCGAATCGCATCCCCGACGGCCATGACAGTGCAGCGCTCCCGGTCAGCGGGACCGACCGGGGCGCTGCGGAGAGAGAGGCGCCGTAAGCGCTCCGGGGAGGAGCGGGGACCCGGAGCGCTAGGCGTAACAATATATAGTTGGTCACTGCATATATAGTTGGTCACTGCATATAGTTGTTTTTGTGCATACTCATATAATTTGTTCGCTCCAATAATTCTGCGCATACGGCCATATAGTTGTTCTGTGCACATGCCCTCAAAAGTGCTGTACACACGTTTGTAGCATTCATACTATACACACATTTGTAGGATTTATACTGTACACACGCTCGTAGGATTCATGCTGTACACATGCTTGTGGCGTTTATACTGTTCACTCGCTTGTAGGATTTATACTGTACACACGCTTGTGCATACTTTTAAGATTCATGCTTGTACCATTTATACTGTACACATGCTTGTACATGCTTGTAGGATTTATGCTGTACACACACTTGTAGGATTTTTGCTGTACACACACTAGTAGGACACATGCTTGTAGGATTCATACTGTACACGCGCTTGTAGGAATTGTACTGTACACACATTTGTAGATCTATGGGTTTCTCACGCTCGTAGGATTTACACTGTACATGCTTGTTGGGTTGGATTATTTGTGTGTTCATGGGGTTCATGCTGTGCGTGCGCTTGTGACATGTGTGCGGTACGTGCACTGTGGGTTTGTGAGGTTCGCGCACTCGTGGCGTTTGTGCCGCGCACATGCTCGGACAGCGCATGGGGTGTTGCCCTGTGCGCAGGTACGTGGTCTTCATAGTTACTACATGCATGTATATTCTTTGTCATCGGTTGTGATTGGCCACATGTGCGTTTGCTTTGATGGTGCATACACGCATAGTTGGCCTGAGTATACGGTCATCTAGTTTGGTGGTACAGCCACGCAAAGCTGATATTCAATAATTTCGCACATAGTCGTTCTGTACATCTGTATATAGGCAGGGAGATACATGGTGTAGTTGTTACTGACACGTCTTCAGAACAATAACTCGTTACAGGTGGTGTATACCCATTTTGCCTGCCACGCCAGCAGGGGGGGGTACGTTGCATTATTGTTACTGACACGCCTTCAGCACAACAATAACACGACACATAGGTAGTGTATACCCATTATACCTGCCACGTCTGCAGGGGGATACATTGCATAGCTGTTATTACTGACACGTCTTCAGAGCAATGACATTACGACACATAGGTGGCGTATACCCGTTATGCCTGCCACGTCTGCAGGGGGGTACGTCGCATAATTGTTGTTACTGACACGCCTTCAGAACAACAATAACAAGACACATAGGTGGTGTATACCCATTATACCTGCCACGTCTGCAGGGGGATACACTGCATAGTCGTTGTTACTGACACGTCTTCAGAGCAAAGACATTACGACACATAGGTGGTGTATACCCATTATACCTGCCACGTCTGCAGGGGGATACATTGCATAGTTGTTGTTACTGACACGTCTTCAGAGCAATGACATTACGACACATAGGTGGGGTATACCCATCATGCCTGCCACATCTGCAGGGCGTTACATTGCACAATTGTTGTTACTGACACGCCTTCAGAGCAACGACGTTACGACACTCAGATTGTGTATGCCTATTATACCTGCCACGTCTGCAGGGGGATACATGGCATAATTGTTGTTACTGACACGCCTTCAGAGCAACAACGTTACGACACATAAGCGGTGATATACTCATTATTCCTGTCTGTGCGGATAAGTTGCTCTGTGTATCTGTTTATATAGTTTGTTCAGTGCATATGCTCGCTTGTGTAGTTTTTCTAGCCACACGTTTATAGTCTGTTCGGTGTACGCGCTCAAAGCTTTATACATATGCCCGTATAGTTTTGACTGTGTATATGGTCGTGAGTTGTTTGAGCATGTGGTTGTAGTGTTAGTGAGGTGCATCTGGCCTTGATGATTATGCCGGGCTCACGTTATATTTTATGGTCTGCGTGTGGATCAAGAAGTCATGCAAGGCATATATTTTTGGGGCAGGATTGTTCTATTCGGTATAGATTCATAGGTTCATTAGGTACTCGTTTCATGATATTTTGCTGTACTATGTTACGGTATTTAGACCATACACCCGTGTCTGTGATACTGCGTGGGTTTCATGGCTTTGGGCAAATCTGCACAGATAATTCCATGGGTTACCATTTTGTTAACATGGACGAAAATTATAGCTGGGGTTCGGTTTATTACTTGCTAAGTCGACAGGTCAAGCAGGCTTACGACCTGTCTCTGCTTCAGGTTGATGTTGATACTTATAGTTATCTATATTGGTTGAGGCTTTTTAAATGTGGCTGGATCAATCATATCTACAGGTCAGTCCGGGTACTACCTGACACGATTTCAGGTTGGCGTCTATGTTGTTATACGTAGTGTTTTTCAGTTGTGGGGTTATGCACAGTGATATAGCTTTATTTTCCAATATGATTTGTCACGGCTATAAGTCAATCGTGGTCACAACCTGTCTTGGTTTCATGTGGACATCGATACTTGTTGTCATATATGTTGGTTGAGGCTTTAATTCGGCTAGATCAGTCACATCTGCAGGTCAGTCTGGGTACAACCTGACACGACTTTGGGTTGGCGATAATATTTTGTATACATTATGTTTTTTCAGTAGCTGGGTTATGCTACAGGGATAGCTTTATGTTTCCATTCTTAATTGCCATGTCTATAGGTGTATTATGGTTACGACCTGTTTTAGTTCAGGGTGGCGGTCATACTGTTAGTTACAGATTTGGTTGAATCTTTTATTCATGTTCCGGCCTGTATCATCTACAGATTGGTTCAGTTGCGACCTGACACAACTTCAGGTCGACGGCAACGTCATCATGTGTCCATATGTTTACTTAGCACTAGGGACATAGCTTGGTTCTGTGTGCTCGGTTTTGTTTGTCTTGACTTAGGTTGACGATGATAGTGGTCACATGTTGGTTGAGTCTCATCATCATGTTGCTGCATAAGTGGTTTCATTGCCGTTAACGTCCACAGGTTGGTTACAGTAGTAACCTGACACAGGATTAGGTTGATGATTACGTAGTCTTTTGTGTATACACGTTGTTAGCACTTGAAGTTGTGTATACGGGCATAGGGCTGCTCTCTGGGACTTTTCACGTCTGCAGCTCATTGAGAGCTTCCAACGTGTAGCCTAGAATACTTTCACAATGTTTTACATTAGATACTTAGAGGATGTCTCATGTGCCATTTTATTCCTATTTGCATTTATCGGGTTTTGCCACTCTTCTTTGCATCCAGCATTATTCTATCAAAGTATTTCTGTCAGGTATCCAGCGTAATATCACGCGGTCTTGCTCTGACGGGGCGTCATTGTTTGCATTCCATGCCATCAAATCTACCCTGGTGAGTGCACAAGAGGGTGGTTCGCAAGCCCTCTAGCCGTCGGCTGGGTTAGTTAGTTGCTTGGTTAGTTGACGCTTTAGGTAGTTCCCCATTGGGACATCAGGACAGCTTAACATTAGAGGCTGTGTCGTCCTTCAGTTGTCATGGTTTCCTAAGGTTTAGGGGAATTACATGCAGGTGCATGGCCGTAGTTACAATAACTTTGCAGGGATGCGAATAGTTACGTATTGATAATGTATAGCAGATGAAGGTTATTGTCAGGTTATCATCATTCGGTATTCTCCCGAGTCCCACAAGTGTTACTAAGCTTGAGTATTGCAAGCTTCGCTTCCACATGTCAAGGATCCAACGGGATCGGCCGTTGTCATTGTTAGGGGGCGGCACTCACTGGTAAGTTGTCTAACATGTACGTATTCTTGTTAAATTCTTTATAGCGATTCGTCCACTATATCTGGTCTTTCCCGTAGCATTGAGGCTGTTGCACCAATGTCACATTGTGGTGTGCCAGCATAGGTGGTTAGGAAATAGGGGTGCTGGGAAGTCGGTGTTATGTGCACTGTACCCCCATTCCGTAGTATGTATGGCACAATGCATTGCTGTCACGATGCCGGCTGGCAGGAGGTGGATCCTCTGTGCCAGAGAGGGATGGCGAGGACCGTGCTAGTGGACCGGTTCTAAGACACTACTGGTTTTCACCAGAGCCCGCCGCAAAGCGGGATGGTCTTGCTGCGGCGGTAGTGACCAGGTCGTATCCACTAGCAACGGCACCTCTCTGGCTGCTGAAGATGCTGAAGATAGGCGCGGTACAATGGAGTAGGCAGAAGCAAGGTCGGACGTAGCAGAAGGTCGGGGGCAGGCGGCAAGGATCGTAGTCAGGGGCAACGGCAGGAGGTCAGGAACACGGACTAGGAACAGACTAGGGAACGCTTTCACTAGGCACTAAGGCAACAAGATCCGGCAAGGGAGTGCAAGGGAAGTGAGGTAATATAGGGAAGTGCACAGGTGATTACCAATTAAGCTAATTGGGAAGATTGGGCCAGGCACCATCATTGGTGCACTGGCCCTTTAAATCGCAGAGACCCGGCGCGCGCGCGCCCTAGGGAGCGGGGCCGCGCGCGCCGGGACAGGACCGAGGGAGAGCGAGTCAGGTACGGGGACCGGGGTGCGCATCGCGAGCGGGCGCTACCCGCATCGCGAATCGCACCCCGGCTGAAGGCGGGACCGCAGCGCACCCGGTCAGTGGATCTGACCGGGGCGCTGCAACAACGAAGATGAGGCGAGCGCTCCGGGGAGGAACGGGGACCCGGAGCGCTCGGCGTAACAGTACCCCCCCCCTTGGGTCTCCCCCTCTTCTTGGGGCCAAAGAACCTGAGAAAAAAAAACTCGATTTTTCCATGAAGAGGTCCGATGCAAATTAGGAGGGGTTCTGTGTGGAAACGTACGAGACAGTCCAATCTTTTATTGTAAAAACAATAGATGTAGAGGGGTCTGGCGAGACTGGTCACAGGAACGTAGAACCTGTTGATGAGAGAGGCCAAAAAAAATTTTCCTGCAGATCCGGAATCCAAGAAGAGCATAGTAGAGAAGGAGAAAGTAGAGGCAGATATCCGCACAGGCACAGTAAGGCGTGGAGAAGCAGAGTTGACATCAAGAACTGTGTCACCTTCGTGCGGAGTCAGCGTGCGTCTTTCCAGGCGGGGAGGACGGATAGGACAATCCTTCAGGAAGTGTTCGGTACCGGCATGGTACAGGCAAAGATTCTCCATGCGGCTTCGTGTCCTCTCTTGAGGTGTCAAGCAAGACCGGTCAACATGCATAGCCTCCGCGGCGGGAAGCACAGGAACAGATTGCAGAGGACCAGAGGAGAGAGGAGCCGGAGAGAAAAAACGCTTCGTGCGAACAAAGTCCATATCCAGGCGAAGCTCCAGACGCCATCCGGAAGAACGCATGTCAATGCGAGTGGCTAGATGAATGAGTTCATGTAGGTCAGCAGGAGTCTCTCGTGCGGCCAGAACATCTTTAATGTTGCTGGATAGGCCTTTTTTAAAGGTCGCGCAGAGAGTCTCACTATTCCAGGACAACTCGTAAGCAAGAGCACGGAACTGAATGGCGTACTCGCCAACGGAAGAAACACCCTGGACCAGGTTCAGCAGGGCAATCTCGGCTGAAGAAGCTCGGGCAGGTTCCTCAAAGACACTTCGAATTTCCGAGAAGAAGGAGTGTACAGAGGCAGTGACGGGGTCATTGCGGTCCCAGAGCGGTGCGGCCCATGACAGGGCTTTTCCAGACAGAAGGCAGAACACGAAAGCCACCTTAGACCTTTCAGTAGGAAACTGGTCCGACATCATCTCCAAGTGCTGGGAACATTGCGAAAGAAAGCCACGGCAATACTTAGAGTCCCCATTAAATTTGTCCGGCAAGGACAGGCAGAGGCTAGGAGTGGCCACTCGCTGCGGAGGAGGTGCAGGAGCTGGCGGAGGAGATGATTGCTGAAGAAGTTGGTGCAAAATGGTGGACACTTCCGACAGCTGGTGGGTTAGATGGGCGACCTGTCGGGCGATATCAGAGACAGCTGGCAGGGGAACCTCAGCGGGATCCATGGCCGGATCTACTGTCACGATGCCGGCTGGCAGGAGGTGGATCCTCTGTGCCAGAGAGGGATGGCGAGGACCGTGCTAGTGGACCGGTTCTAAGACACTACTGGTTTTCACCAGAGCCCGCCGCAAAGCGGGATGGTCTTGCTGCGGCGGTAGTGACCAGGTCGTATCCACTAGCAACGGCACCTCTCTGGCTGCTGAAGATGCTGAAGATAGGCGCGGTACAATGGAGTAGGCAGAAGCAAGGTCGGACGTAGCAGAAGGTCGGGGGCAGGCGGCAAGGATCGTAGTCAGGGGCAACGGCAGGAGGTCAGGAACACGGACTAGGAACAGACTAGGGAACGCTTTCACTAGGCACTAAGGCAACAAGATCCGGCAAGGGAGTGCAAGGGAAGTGAGGTAATATAGGGAAGTGCACAGGTGATTACCAATTAAGCTAATTGGGAAGATTGGGCCAGGCACCATCATTGGTGCACTGGCCCTTTAAATCGCAGAGACCCGGCGCGCGCGCGCCCTAGGGAGCGGGGCCGCGCGCGCCGGGACAGGACCGAGGGAGAGCGAGTCAGGTACGGGGACCGGGGTGCGCATCGCGAGCGGGCGCTACCCGCATCGCGAATCGCACCCCGGCTGAAGGCGGGACCGCAGCGCACCCGGTCAGTGGATCTGACCGGGGCGCTGCAACAACGAAGATGAGGCGAGCGCTCCGGGGAGGAACGGGGACCCGGAGCGCTCGGCGTAACAATTGCAGTCATTGGCCACGGGGTTATTGTGCGGGTTGATAGCGCTTTGTTCTCATTATGAGTTTTGCCCTCTATTTTTCAGGTGTACTCCTACGCGGCAGTATATGGCATAACTCAGACTGCCTAGATAGGTTACAGGATGTAGTAGGGAATAGGAGTTTAGTTAGAGGTTAGTTAGGTAGGCTCGCTATCCGATTGAGCACCGACCACAAATAATTTTTAATACCATTTTTCAATAATAATTTATTTTTATTTTTATAATTACTTACCGTATTTTTCGCCGTATAGGACGCTCCGGCATATAAGACGCACCCAATTTTAAATGAGGAAAATCTAGAATACAATGTAAAGTACAGCCGTTGGCTGTCCGGGCATGCCAGGAGTTGTAGTTTTGCAACATCTGGAGGTCCGCAGGTTGAAGACCACTGGTATAGGAGGTAATACTCTCGTGTCCCTGCCGCTCCGGACCGGTCACCGCTCATCACCGCTGCCCTGGATGTCGCCCTCCATCGCTGTCGACACGTCCCCGGGGTGTGCCCTTCGCTCTGGAATGTCTCTGCTGCCTGGTATCCTCGCTCTCCGTCGCCACGATAGCGTATTGGAGCGACGACGTGATGACGACAAAGGAGAGCACCATTCATGCAGGGGATCCGGGCACGGAGCAGACACCGAGGAGGCCGATAAGGTCCCTCCCAATGCAGCCGGGTTAGTGTCACTTTAGCTTCAGACACGGCGGTCAGCTTTGATCGCCGCGTCTGAAGGGTTAATACAGGGTATCATCGCGATCGGTGATGTCCTGTATTAGCCGTGGGTCCTGGCCATTGATGGCCGCAGGGACCACCACGATAGGTGTGTATTCGCCGTATAAGACGCACCAACTTTTCCCCCCCAGTTTTGGGGAAGAAAAAGTGCATCTTATACGGCAAAAAATACGGTATGCTTTGTACCATATGCACTATATCTCTGCACTTTTTATATCTTTTGTATTGCATGCTCTATATATTCTTGCACTCTGCAGGCTCTGCTCCTATCCATTTGGTTTTAGTATACATCATTCCTGCACACTAATCAATATTCAGTTATAAACTTCTATAAATATATTTTTTTACAAAAATATTTTTTTCCTTGTTGTATATGTTGCATGCACTATTTATTTGTTTTACCATTATACATGTGATCACATCCTTGTCATTTTTTTAATGCTTTCATATGCCCCCGGATTATTATTATTATAATCATTATTGCTATTATCTCTAATGTATTTGTATTATTTATAGCCATGTTATTGCCTTCACAGTCCACAGTCAGTTCTCCCACTATAGATTTTCATTCTTTGTATTATTTAGCCCTGGGTCCGATGTTCAGCTTATTTTGTATATCCCTCTATTAGCGGCGATCTGCGGCCATTTTGGGGAAGCTTGTCTTTCCCCTTAGAATTATTTCGTGCACGCATGCGCAGTATGAGTGACTGTGGCCATGTTTTCGTGGCCGCACAAGCTCTATAATGTGAATGCGCGTTGCGTGCTCCATCACACGAGTGCCGCGGTGTCCAACGTCACTTCCGACCCAGCGGCTTACTATTTGGACAGGTGTGTTATTCCTTTTCTATTGGGTCCCTATTCTATAAATACCGTACCTGTAGCCATTATTTGCAGCCACATTTTTTTACATATATTGATATATTTATTTTATTGCGTCTATTATGTACATTTTTAGAATCATGTTCTTTTATTAATAAAAAATATATATTTTCATACATCGATTTGTACTTTATTTGGTGTCGCAGTTACAATGTGTTATGCTTTTGGCGTTTATAGGTACTGTATTTTTCGCCGTATAAGACTCACTTTTTCTTCCCCAAAACTGGGGGGAAAAAGTCGGTGCGTCTTATACGGAGAATACACCCCTTTCGCGGCGGTCCCTGCGGCCACCAACGGGACCCGCGGCTAATACAGGACATCACCGATCGCGGTGATGCCCTGTATTGACCCTTCAGACGCGGCGATTAAAGCTGACCGCCGCGTCTGAAGGGATAGTGACACTAACCCGGCTGTTCAGTCGGGCTGTTCGGGAACGCCGCGATTTCCCCGCGGCGGTCCCGAACAGCCCGACTGAATAGCCGGGTTAGTGCTTACAGGACACCGGGAGGGACCTTACCTGCCTCCTCGGTGTCTTCTCCGTTCAGGGATCCCCTGTATGCCGGCGCTCTCCTTCCTCGTCATCACGTCGTCGCGTACGTGCGTCGGCGTGCGTAACGACGTGATGACGGCGACGGAGTGCGAGGATACCCGGCCTGCAGCAGAGACGTTCCGGAGAGATGGGGACACGGCGACAGCGATGGAGCGACATCCAGGGCAGCGGTGACGGGTCCGGAGCGGTGGGGACACGTGAGTATTACCTCCTATGCAGTGGTCTTCAATCTGCGGACCTCCAGATGTTGCAAAACTACAACTCCCAGCATGCCTGGACAGCCAACGGCTGTCCGGGCATGCTGGGAGTTGTAGTTTTGCAACATCTGGAGGTCCGCAGGTTGAAGACCACTATTGGGTTCAAAATCTTTATTTTTTTAGATTTTGCCCCTAAAAATTGGGTGCGATTTATACGCCGGTGCGTCCTATAGGACGAAAAATACGGTATATATGTAGAAAGAATAAGTTGCAATATATAGGGGGAAAAAAGAAACATGGGGGTTGGGGTGCAGGTGACTACTCCCAATGAAGCAGAGCTGTAGTGTTCTGATCAATCCGGGAGCTGTGTATTCTTCCCCCACCATCACTTTCCTCCTCCTCCTATTCTCAAAAATGAGGAATCCTCCTGCCAGAACACCCAAATCTGTAGATGACGATGGACTTTGTCAGAATTTTACTAATATCTGTATTTATATTTGTATATTCTATTTATTTGTCTTCTATGTTATAAAGTGACGTTCCTTCCCACCCAAATACCCAGTCCTCCGTATAAAGTCACCGCCCCCCCAAAAAAAACACCCTACACCCAGAGTTTTCTATACCTTTCTTTAATAATAAAAAGCTTTTTTCACCCTATAAAACAAATGGATGTAAATGTCCATGTCTACACCTGTCCTCAGAGCAGTGACATTCCGTATGACATCACACATGTGACTTCACAAATGGTGATAGCTGGAAAAAGAGGTGCAGAGCCCCAGAGGCCTTACTCTGAGGACTGCAATCTAGCGAGCACTAGTGTTTCTATATTGTTTCCTTGCGCTTTTTATTTTATCATGATTCGAGGGGACCACATCAGCAGGGATGAGGTCAATTTGGCCTGTAGCATGTGCTGGACAGTTACCATCCTCCTGGGTTCCCTCTTCACCACCGGCCCGAGTTTCTGGTTTGAAATCACCAGCAACCAACCGAGCCGGAACATCACCTCCAGCCACCTGCAACGGCAGAACGATACCATCAGAGATCTGCCCAGCTTGAATACTACCAGCAGCGACATGAAGTGTCCCATCTGGACGAGGACCAGGATCAGAAAGATCACCCCTGTCCTGGTGAGTAATCAAACCTCTGCCAGCAGCGACATGAAGTGTCCCATCTGGACAAGGACCAGGACCAGAAAGATCACCCCTGTCCTGGGGAGTAATGACACCACTGCCAGCAGCGACACGATCAGCTGGGATTCCATTACCAACAACCTGCAGAGCGGGGCGGCCATCATCAAAAACTATCTTGGCTGGATCAGCACTTATGGTGACATGATCATCTCCCTGCTATGCTATATCCCCATCAATAACAACCTGCTGGACCGGTTCATAGATGCTGTTGACGATCTGATCTCGTTTGCTAGTACCATCAGTGACCTGCTGTCCTGGATAGACACCACCACTGAATTGGTATTCTGGATCCCCACCATCACCAGCAGTTCCCTGCTTGCCTGGATGAACCCAGTCAATGAGTTGGTGACCTGGATTAGCACCAGCAGCACTATAGAGCTTCTTTACGTGATCTGTAACCCCACCGCCATCAGCTGGATCGGCTTCATCAGTGACAGGCTCACCTGGATCGCCATCACACTTCAGCTTCTGACGTGGGTTATGCCAAGGGGGATAGTGACCAGCATCACCGGACCGATGGACTATATTAACTCGGTCAGACAGTTCCTGGGACGGGTCACCATTGCCATCCTAATTGTCAATATCCCCGAGATAAGAGGTGTCATTAACGTCATCACCAGTATACTATGGGTATTCTTCACCAACCTGTATGTATGAACACTGGAAAAGATGAATAAACATTTTTATTTTTACAAATATTCCGATTAATGTAATTATTGTTATAATAATAGACAAAGTGGGGAATTTATTATAGATCAGCGTTTTATATGTCAGTGAGAAACAAAGGAGTAAGGTGCCCAGGGCCGGGTTTAGGCTCAGCGTGGCCCTAGGCAAAATAAAAAGTGGGGCCCCAAAAGTCGTAATGGTGCACTAACCAGATTTGAACATTTTTGGTCACTTCAAATACTATAAAAAATATCTAAAAAGCAATTGAGAAGTCCCATCAAACAAAAAAAGCACCGATAAAAACTACAAATCACAACGCAAAAAATGACCTCATACATCCCCATATACAGAAAAATAAGAGTTATAGGGATCAGAATAGTACAATTTTATATTTTTGTATAGTCCCCCACATTAGGTAAGCAGTATGATCCAACACATTAGGTAGACAGTATAGTACCCCCAACATTAGGTAAAGAGTATAGCTCCCCCACATTAGGTTGGCAGTATAGTTCCCCCAATATTGGGTGCAGTATAATCCCCCACATTAGGTGCAGTATAGTTCCCCCATATTAGGTGCAGTATAGTTCCCCAACATTAGGTGCAGTATGGTCCCCCACATTAGGTACAGTATACAGTAATCCCCCCACATTAGGTGCAGTATACAGTAGTTCCCCCACATTAGGTGCAGTATACAGTAGTCCCCCCATATTAGGTGCAGTATACAGTAGTCACCCACATTAGGTGCAGCATAAAGTAGTTCCCCACATTAGGTGCAGTATACAGTAGTTACCCCACATTAGGTGCCGTATACAGTAGTTCCCCCACATTAGGTGCATTATACAGTAGTCCTCCACATTAGGTGCAGTATACATACAGTAGTCCTCCACATTAGTTGCAGTATAAAGTAGTTCCCCACATTAGGTGCAGTATACAGTAGTCCCCCACATTAGGTGCAGTACACAGTAGTTCCTCCACATTAGTTGCAGTATAAAGTAGCTCCCCACATTAGGTGCAGTATACAGTAGTCCCCCACATTAGGTCCAGTATAAAGTAGTTCCCCACATTAGGTGCAGTATACAGTAATTACCCCACATTAGGTGCAGTATAAAGTAGTCCCTCATATTAGGTGCAGTATACAGTAGTCCCTCACATTAGGTGCAGTATACATACAGTAGTCCCCCACATTAGGTGCAGTATAAAGTAGTTCCCCCACATTAGGTGCAGTATACAGTAGTTCCACACATTAGGTGCAGTATACAGTAGTTCCCCAAATAAGGTGCTGTATAAAGTAGTTCCCCCACATTAGGTGCAGTATACAGCAGTCCCCCACATTAGGTGCAGTATACAGTAGTTCCCCCACATTAGGTGAAGTATACAGTAGTCCCCCACATTAGGTGCAGTATACATACAGTAGTCCCCCACATTAGGTGCAGTATAAAGTAGTTCCCCACATTAGGTGCAGTATAAAGTAGTCCCCCCACATTAGGTGCAGTATACAGTAGTCCCCAACATTAGGTGCAGTATACAGTAGTCCTCCACATTAGGTGTAGTATACATACAGTAGTCCCCCACATTAGGTGCAGTATAAAGTAGTTCCCCACATTAGGTGCAGTATAAAGTAGTCCCCCCACATTAGGTGCAGTATACAGTAGTCCCCAACATTAGGTGCAGTATAAAGTAGTCCCCCACACTAGGTACAGTATAAAGTAGTCCCCCACATTAGGTGCAGTATAAAAAAGTTCCCCACATTAGGTGCAGTATACAATAGTCCCCCACATTAGGTGCAGTATAAAATAGTTCCCCACATTAGGTGCAGTATACAATAGTCCCCCACATTAGGTGCAGTATACAGTAGTTCCCCCACATTAGGTGCAGTATAAAGTAGTTCTCCACCCTAGGTGCAGTATACAGTAGTTCCCCCACATTAGGTGCAGTATACAGTAGTCCCCCACATTAGGTGCAGTATACAGTAGTTCCCCCATGTTAGGTGCAGTATACAGTAGTTCCCCACATTAGGTGCAGTATACAGTAGTTCCCCACATTAGGTGCAGTATACAGTAGTTCCCCACATTAGTTGCAGTATACAGTAGTCCCCCACATTAGGTGCAGTATAAAGTAGTCCCCCACATTAGGTGCAGTATAAAGTAGTCCCCCACATTAGGTGCAGTATAAAAAAGTTCCCCACATTAGGTGCAGTATACAGTAGTCCCCCACATTAGGTGCAGTATAAAATAGTTCCCCACATTAGGTGCAGTATACAGTAGTCCCCCACATTAGGTGCTGTATAAAGTAGTTCCCCATATTAGGTGCAGTATACAGTAGTCCCCCACATTAGGTGCAGTATACAGTAGTTCCCCACATTAGGTGCAGTATACAGTAGTCCCCCCACATTAGGTGCGGTATACAGTAGTCCCCCACATTAGGTGCAGTATACAGTAGTTCCCCACATTAGGTGCAGTATACAGTAGTCCCCCCACATTATGTGCAGTATACAGTAGTTCCCCCACATTAGGTGCAGTATACAGTAGTCCCCCACATTAGGTGCAGTATACAGTAGTCCCCCACATTAGGTGCAGTATAAAGTAGTTCCCCCACATTAAGTGCAGTATACAGTAGTTCCCCCACATTAGGTGCAGTATACAGTAGTTCCCCCACATTAGGTGCAGTATACAGTAGTCCCCCCACATTAGGTCCAGTATACAGTAGTCCCCCACATTAGGTGCAGTATACAGTAGTTCCCCACATTAGGTGCAGTATACAGTAGTCCCCCACATTAGGTGCAGTATAAAGTAGTTCCCCACATTAGGTGCAGTATAAAGTAGTTCCGCACATTGGGTGCAGTATAAAGTTGTCCCGAACATTAGGTGCAGTATACAGTAGTTCCCCACATTAGGTGCAGTATACAGTAGTTCCCCACATTAGGTGCAGTATACAGTAGTTCCCCACATTAGGTGCAGTATACAGTAGTCCCCCACATTAGGTGCAGTATACAGTAGTCCCCCCCACATTAGGTGCAGTATACAGTAGTCTCCCACATTAGGTGCAGCATACAGTAGTTCCCCTACTTTAGGTGCAGTACACAGTAGTCCCCCACATTAGGTGCAGTATACAGTAGTCCCCCACATTAGGTGCAGTATAAAGTAGTCCCCCACATTAGGTGCAGTATACAGTAGTCCCCCACATTAGGTGCAGTATAAGGTAGTTCCCCATATTAGGTGCAGTATACAGTAGTTCCCCACATTAGGTGCAGTATACAGTAGTTCCCCACATTAGGTGCAGTATAAAGTAGTCCCCCACATTAGGTGCAGTATACAGTAGTCCCCCCATATTAGGTGCCGTATACAGTAGTCCCCCACATTAGTTGCAGTATACAGTAGTCCCCCACATTAGGTGCAGTATACAGTAGTCCCACACATTAGGTGCAGTATACAGTAGTCCCCCACGGACGTCGGGGTCCCTCTTTTGTAATTTTCCCCTTGTCACCTCTCAATTAGTGGATGACTATATAGCAGTTCTTATTAATATAAATATAAGTATAAATATGTAAATATTTAGTTATCTACCTGTTCGGAGCATAGCAGGACCTGCGGGTCACGTGATTAGGTTAGAACTCTATGATTTTGCTTTAGGACCTTTGGAGGTTCCCGTGACGTGTTCACCCACAATGCACTGTAACGGTGAGTGACAGTCGTTACGGACCAATCCAAAACGGCCAGCCCCTGCCCATATAAGGGACCCGCGCCATCTTGATCTCTCTCTTGGGTGGCTGACTCTGGAAGAGGTAGGACCTCCGCAGCTTACAAGACGATTTACTAGGCCAAAGCATAGCGGATAGACTAAGCAATTCCCCACAACTCATCGCAAGATCACTGGACCTAATTACTCCCCTAAATCCAGCGGATCTCTGCTATACAATTCTTCAGAAGCTAAATTGGGCTTATCTGATCCTAACCGACTGTCAATCGCTGCTCAAGCTATATGGAAAGAGACTCTTGTGGTGTCCCGGCACCGGATTGCGTCCGCTGCTTTGTGGTGAGGTCCCCAAAGTCAGAGTCCCTAGGTGTAGGTGGGGTCCTCATCCTTATCTAGCCCCTTGTCACCCCTTTTGTAATTAAAATTATTTAAATTTAATGTATATATTTATATAATAGGTGTACTTGCCTAGTTAACGTTGCAGGACCTGCGGATCACGTGATGCGTTCCAAAAACTCTATGGTTTGTAGTTCAAGGACCTTTGGAGGAAGTCAGGTGTTTACCCATCAGGCTATGTAACGGTGAGTGACAGCTGACTTGGACCAATCCAAAACGGCCCTGCCCATATAAGGGAGCGGCGGCCGTTACTCTGTCTCTTTCCTCGTGGGCTGTTGACAGGGAAGGATCTGCGCTGCTGTCATCAGTGAATTATGCCCGAGCCTTGCGGCGATGGCTGATCTTTACAAAACTGTGAGTGTAATCAATCCCTAAGCACTCTGCAAGATCACCGGACCTTATCTAACCCCTAAATCCGGACAGATCTTCGCAAATTACCCTACATTCTAAGACTTATATCAAAAGTCAAGGTCTGCAACAACTGTCAGTCACTGAAGTGTATGGAGACTGTATTAATGAGACTGTTAATGTTCATTGGATGTACCGCAAGTCTTTAAGTAAAGTTTATCCAAGTTCAACTACCTTGTGGACCTTCAGTCATTTTATGCATGCACCTATCATTACTGGGAAGGGCGGCGATAGGCCGGAGAATTACCTCAGCATACTAGCCCTCAACCTGGCATCACGAACAATAGGGTTAACCTTAACCCCTGATATACTGAAGCAATACCCAGACTACACTACCCTTACCCCTGAGGCCAACCACACTCTGTTATCTGGACGGTTACTATTTCTACATGTACAGAAACTCATCAGTAAAAGTTCCTGCAAGTTTTCAGTTAACAGCGGTTGTGGACAATCCTTTATTTCTGCATCACCTATTGCTCTTGGGAAGGGTGGCAATAGGCCTATCAAGAAACACAGCATTTAACCCTCACCCTGGCTTCACGAGTGACAAGGGTTAACAGCACCCTTAACTATCCTAAACAGCAACACCCTAATTACCCTACACCCCCACAAGACAGTATCCTCTCATATGCCACCACACTTCTTTAACTTGATGTATTGGAAGCAAGTAATAAGCAAGTTTGGAAAGGACAAAAATATGATGATGAGACAACTTGGTTGGAGCATCTCTAAAACCGGACTTTTCATGTATTCCTGGTATGCAGTGGTTGGGAGGACCTACCAAGAAGGATCAAAATTAAAAACCATCTGTTAACAACATCATGGATGCCCAAGGTTCATTGATGCACTTTTGGGTTAAAAACTGTGTGGTCCAATCCAACAGGAGAGCTACTGTAACATACATTTCTGAAAGTATTAATGTTATGGCAATGGTATTCACTAATGGATAATGTGTCCTATCTACTACACTGCAAAAATGGTTCAGGAAAAATGTGTGGGACATGACAAAGAGTCCAGCGTCTTGATTTGCACTCCCAAGATCTTAAGGTGATCAAGCATCTCTGGAATGTGATGAGAAAACAAGGCTAATCCATGGAGACCCCACATTACAATGTTTTGGTGCCAGATAACAGACAAAAAACTTTCAGAGTTTTGTGAAGTCCATGACTTAATGGATCACAGCTGTTTAGACCTATACAATGTAAGAAAGGCAGTTTTAATGTTATGGCTGACTAGAGTACACTTCAATGATCAGTAGATGGTGATCAGTATTCAGCGAGGGACAAGAAACATCTCATAGTCTCGAGGTTTAGAGCCATTTGTGTTGGGTTCTGATGTGATGTCTATCAGTTTCCTGTGGGCCTCAAAGTAAATGTTTGCAGTAAAGCAGTAAGGAACAGGAAGATTTCCATATGGGCCAGACTCATTCCCATACACATACGTTTACCTGGGAAGAAGGGAAAACAAATATGTTAGCGCTGTCTAAAATCTCTTATACCTTCTTGCCAGTCCTTGTGCGTGCCAGCTCAACAGCTGGGCAGCAATGACATCCAATGAACATGGAATGTTACATCTTTATAGAAAAAGCTCCACTACAACGCATGTCATCATTGCCACCATGGACATTAAAGGAGATTAACTTATCCCCTATCCACAGTGGAATGGTTGGAGTGCGTGCCGTCTACCGGTATATGACACGCGCTCCTCACTGAGAGTGCCCGGGTCCCGTCTTAGTGATTGTGGGGGGATCTCAGTGATTGGCGCCCCTCATAATCAGCTACTAATGCCTTATGTTGTGGAAAGGGGATAAGTTCGTTTTCGATGGGTACTCCTTTAAATGTTGGTTGACTTGATGATGCTAAGGATGAAATACCATTACAGTATCAAGTACAGGGGAACGGCATGCAGTTTTGAGAGTATATATTTTGCATCTTAGCATGAGCTGCATTTTCCTTTAATCTCAAGACTTCAAAGCTATACGGATCTTTATGTTATAGTGTCATGTCAGAACTTTTGACCATTGGAGGTCCCCAACCGAATGCTAAAATGAAGGGGCAGAAGCACTCAGCTTTCTTTGGAAATTCAACCAGATTGGTCATAGACATCCATGGGATCAAATACTTTAACAAAGCCAATCACATCGAAAGAGCTAAGGGCTTGACACATTTTTCTCTACAATAGATGGGGGAGCATCTGACATGTATAGCAATGATCTAATTCAGCCTTTACCATTATGATGCTGAGTTTTACCACCTAGGACAGAAGGACCAGGTGAATGTTTTCCTTTCATTTCAAAGGGTCAATTCCCCACAATCTTGATAACAATGCAGTTCTTTATTATATGGGATGCCTGCACAGGTACTCATCACTTAAGAGGCCATCAAAGGCTGATGGGTGCAATAAGACATCTGCAATATATCCAATCATCTATGGCCATGGACACGCATTAAAATCTTCAATGGATATCAGAACCACATTTAAAGTACCACTCTGGAAAGAGCAATACACTGTGTCATGCCTAGTGTAGAGGGGGTGGTACACAACTCAATAAAATGACTCACAGCTGGAAGACATATTCGATCACTATAGCTCATGAACTATGCATAACACTGTTCATCCTTGAAGTTTTTTTCTTTAAAGGGTTACTCCACTGCCCCAACATTCGGAACATTTTTTTCCAAACACTTGTAGCAGGTGGCGGGGGTCGTGATGTCACGGCCACGCCCTCTCGTGACGTCACGTCGCACCCCCTCAATGTAAGTAGACTTGCATTGATGGGGCGTGGCGTGACATCACGAGGGGCGTGGCCATTATGTCAAGACCCTCGCCGCCCGCACACAACGTTCTAAATGAACGCTGGGTGCTGCACATCGATTGCGGGGGTCCCAGCAGTGGGACCCCTATGATCAGACATCTTATCCCCCATCCTTTGGATAGGGGATAAGATGTCTAGGAGTGGAGTACCCATTTAACAGAGAGTTTGTCTATATTCGAAGGGTACGGTCACCTGGTTATAATCTGTCTGGATATACAACCTCAAAAACAGCTTGTAAAACACAGTAAACAAGTCGAAAAACGCATGACACTGTTACTTCTTTTATCAGCAATGTTCTAGTTTACCATGGTTTGTAAAAAAAACTTGTCTTGTTGGGCACTTCGCCAGTTGAAATCAAGGGCAGAGGATAAACGTATGTTTTACGTGAAAATCAGTTTGTCAAAACCTTGTTTTTTGACTTATCCTAAAACACAATTACTAGAATTGAAATAAATACTTAAACTGACCAGCAGAAATACTCCAAAGGGTCTATTCACACGACAGAATTTCCGCTTGCGGAATTCCGCCTCAAATTAAAGCCCATAGACTTCTATGGGATTCTGCACTCCCATTCACACTTCTGAATTTCCGCAAGCGGAAATTCAGAAGTGTAAATGGGAGTGCAGAATCCCATAGAAGTCTATGGGCTTTAATTTGAAGCGGAATTCCGTAAGCGGAAATTCTGCTGTGTGAATAGACCCAAAAACATGATTTACTTAGAACACAGAGTTCTAAAACTGTACCAGCAGAGAATGCCATAAAAGCTTCACTCTTCCTGAAGCCACCATTCTCATCAAGAAAGTGTCCAGGGTCAAACTCTTCTGGATTCTTGAAATGGTTTGGGTCCTTTAGAACAGATGTTAGAATCGGAACCACCATCATGCCCTAGAGTGGATGAGGAATTCATTTTTAATCAATGTGGTAATGGAAGAATGGAAAACTATGGTGTTTTGCTCTGCTAATGGCATTTTACCTTGGGAATATGAAATCCTTTCAATGTTGTGTCTTGTCTTGCTGCACGAGCCAGTCCTATAGGAAAAATATCTGCAAATCGCTGAATTTCATGGATAACGGCATCTGTGTATGGCATATTATTCCTGTCCTCAACTGATGGGCATCGGTTTTGACCTACTACATGGTCAATCTCTTCATGGATTTTCTCTGTGGAATTGAAACCATCAACAAAAGCAAATGACCTCTCCCCACCCCCAATGTAAGAAGTTATCTAAAACATTTTTTTAAAGAGAACCTGTCATCAAACCATATTTTCTAAACTAACTCAGATTATATTTCCTAACTACTGCTAACACCCCTCCTGCCCTTTTCCAAACTTAAAAAAATTTCTGTATCATACCTTTCCCCTGCTCACATCGTGTGAGCTCCCGGCAGGAAAAAGTGGGCGTTCCCCAGCAGAAGCAACGTCACTGAAGCCTGCGAGAGCTGTACCTCGCCATGCCCCACACGCACTTCCTGAGTTTGGTCTCCTGCCAGGCCAGGAAGAGACCAAACATACTGTTTGACTTGAGCAGGGAACAGAACAGAGCCACCTAGTGGCTGTTTTTTCAAGCACATTAAAAACATATAAAGGTTGAGAATTTTAACAGCAAGTAAATAGCAAAGTGTCTTATAATTACATAAATATGTAAGGGAGAAAAAAGGTAGACAGATGTGGTGCTAATAGTGCCTGTTATCCGTGGATAACGGATGGTAGGTAGATAGATAGATAAGAGCCTGCTCACCTTTGTTGGTTGCGCTAATGTCAGGCACAGCGCTGATTGAAAGCCTTAAGCAGGTATCTTTTCTGTAGGTGCGCCGGGAGCAGCTGGCCGTCGGTCCCGTATGAGACGGTTGGTGCGATCCTGTAGCGTGTGTGGGAGGTAGGAATCCCGGAAGGGATGGACAATGTGGGATGGACAATGCGTCTCGGAGGGGCTCCCTCCTTCGTCAGGTCTGCACAAAGGAGGGAGCCCCTCCGAAACGCGTTGTCCATCCGACACTGATTCTTTTTATGACTATACAATAAGAAGTTATCACCATCCTCTACACTATGTCCGATTGCTAATTTCACCCCGCCGGTGAAGCGCTGCAGCGCCGAAATTGTTACCCACGGGAAGGATAGGAGACCCCTGCTGGGATTCCTACATCCCACACACGCTACAGGATTATAATTACATAAGGAACAATATATTGAAAGGTACTTTTTAATGCATGCTGAAGAGCATACAAGGACATGAGACTATACAAGCAATGCAGGAGATCTATTAAAACCTGTGTAGAGAAAGAGTGGTGCAGTTGTCCATAGCAACCAATTAGATTTCATTTTAAAGATGCCCTTTTAAAAATGAAAGAAGCAATATGGTTGCTATGGGCAACTGCACCACTGTTCCACTACACAATCTCCCATGTGCTGTGCCTAACTGCCAGAATGACTGTGCTCTACCTGACCCCCATGTAGGTTCACACTATGGAATTTCTGAACGAAATAGCGTTTTGAAATTCCACTTGGAAATTCCAGTGCAGCAGAGTTTCATTGCTAGCAATTTGATTCCGCTGCACAGAGAACACACCGGAATATCTGCCGCTGAAATTCCGCAATTCTTTAGATCGCTCATTCTTTAGGCGGAATCCGCTCCGCCGGCATTGCTGTCTATGGGCATGGCAATGTTCGCGCAATC